>NW_017308788.1:60750-66633 GCF_000935625.1 Nanorana parkeri | reverse complement strand
CCCCCCCCCCCCCACATTGATCTATTTATATGGAGAATAAACCCCCCAAATTTGTAAAAACAGTGTGGGGGAATTTATCAAAGCAATTGCGAATGTTTGAACTCGCATATGGTCGCACGGGATATATTTGATGTGCTTCACACCAGATTTATGTTGCTGGTGTAATGTTGTTCATAAATGAAATTAAATAGACTCCGGGAAAGAAGACACATAACTCCAGGCAAGAAGCTTAACTTTCGCTTCTTGAAGCAGTGATCATGGGGACTTCTTAAGTTGCGATTGTTTTCTTAGGTGAAGCGCTGGTTTCAGACAGCCGCAGGACAAGATGTAATCAGTTGCAAACCTTCGCAACACTCGCAATCAGGAAAATAGCGCAAGCTCTGGTCAAAACAGGCGCATATGTTTAAAGAAGCAGCTAAACAGATTTGCGCATTAAAAAAATTATCTAAGAGGCTAAAAAACTTGCAATTGCTTTGATAAATTCCCCCCTATTTTGTATATAAATAACTATACATAAATCCTACCAGCAGCTTTGTACACCTCCCAACCTAGAAAGCCATATCAAATGTGCTGTATGTCAATCACCGTGGTTACTGATGAATCTAAATCTCAATATACAAATGCATTGAAACATATAAACAATTAAAGTTCATATATAATATTATTAAAGAGCATCAATAGCAATCCATGTCAGCTCTTAAATATGTATTATTGTGCAGAATTTGCCAGCCACAATTATTCATCCAGCGCTGACACTTCCCTCCATTCACAGCTGGAAACCTGGGTGAAACTGCTAGAAAAAGGATTTTTAACTGTCAATACTGAGGCTGCCTGTAACCTTGTGCTGAGTGCACATAGCCTGACGCTATCCTGAACATAGTTAAGTAGTATGGCCTAAAACTTCTAATATTAAAGAAAACCTTAAAAAAAATATAAATGTGGCTATCCCTGACTTTTCTCAGAGGTGCATGTTCCAGGTATTCCAGATACTGGACTCACCAGATAGTGAAAGAAAAAGAATGACGGACAGGAAGCTAGTGCTTTCCAAGGACAAGTTAGCAATGGCAACTTCTATTCATTTTCAAAGTGTATGTGAACCCCAGCTATTAACTGCACGGATGGGCTATGTTTTTTTCCTGTTAAATATAACAGTGAAAGTTTTTTTATATATATATATCTCTTCAATAAGTTCCAAATAATTCCCGTTGATTGTCAGAAATTTAGAGCTGTCCATTACACACCTCCAATGTTAAGTCTCCGATGTCTCAAGTAGTCTAATTAGCCCTCCCTGTTCATTTCTACAGAAAAACTACAGAATAATTATCTATATGCTGTGGAGATGAGGAGAGTGGAAAGGCTTTAGTAGCTTAGGTAAAAGACAACTGGGCAGGGCTGACATCATTTGATCAACAAAAAGGCTGCTTGGTGTCGGCCTACAATAGAAAATAGGAGCGGAGTGCATTTTTGGCAGATCAACAGGTAGTTCTCTGTACTTGCAGTCAATAAAGGGATATAGCATGGGGAAATGTGTATCATGAATTGCAGAGATGTACTGCATACATGCCTTGTAGGATTAGATAATCCTTATGGTAACTCGAGAGGAGCAAACCTTTTTTTAAATGCATTGATATTAGAGGGTGATTTGAAGCATTTGCATGAGCCATCTGCTGAAAGATCTTGCCATTACTGTGCTACTTGGATAAACCAAGGTTTCGTTTTTTATGTTTATAGCAAAAAGCGGAAAATAGCTGCCAGAAACTCAAGTGCCAGCTTCACTCTGAGAGTAGAGATTGGCTGAAATATTCAACAACTTCCCCCAAGGTCAGCTGGCTGAGGATGTCTAGTACAGTCTGACAGCATTCATAAACATGAAGATCATAGCTAGGCAATGGTCATCTATGCCTATTTCTAATCTCATACTTACTCCTTGCCAAAATATAACATACTACTCTAGCTACTCTAAACCAAGATTTGCTTTTTTTGCTCTTCTACAACTGTACTATAACCACAAGAATGCAACCCAGTACATGACATGGCTTATCAGAAAAAAAAGGAAGTTTTAATCAAGCTTGACTAAAAAGTTAAAAGTTTTTTTCAATAATTATTATTCTAAGCCTCACCCTGTCCTTCCCCTGATTGTGGATGTTTCCTTTTTGTCGAAATGTACTTGAGTTTCCTTGAGCAGTTAACAATTGGGGACTTCATGCTTGCAGAGATAGCAGCACCTCATGCTTGCCAAATTATTTGGTTTGTTAAGAACATATTAACTATGTGAGAGGACTAATGAAAATCAATTGGCAGTGCATGGTCTATCCGTGCTGTGGACAAGGTAAAATGATTTAGACAAAAAAAGTTGTTTCTGTGCTATGTACGCTAACACAGATCTAATTTGAGATATGGAATGTGGAAATTTGTTTCCAAAAATGTGGAATATGTTCCACTGGCAGTTCTCATCTGCAAGATAATACACCTGCAAAATAAAGTGAAAAACACAAGTAGGGCTTAAGTTGAAGAGCCCATTCAGTAATTTGGTGCATTACTTCATTTGAATGGGCTGCCTAACTCAGTGAAACCCCCCAATATAGGTATATTTAGCATTTCTGGCAACAAACCATACATTTGTCAGCAATGTGCGTTAGGGTGCCACCACAGTGCACAAACACAGGTGACGCGTTGCTTGGGTTGCCACCTGTCCTAGATTCACCTCGAGAGTTCGGGTTTTGAGTCCTGTATGTGCTGTGTCTGCGTTTCAGCTGGCCTGAAACCTGTAAACAGCGCACACAGGACTCAAAACAGTCCAGGTGAATCCGGGACCGGTGGCAACCCTACACATTGCAGGTAAAGCATCAGGCAAAGACAGTAGTGTAAATGGGCACTAACAGATTCATACATGTAGCATGGGTTATTGATCTCTTAGTCACTGCAATCACAAAGATAGCACATGGGTAAAAATAAACCTAGTAGCTTGGAATATCTCCTGTGCCTCCCTGAAAGACAGTGAGCAGCCTTTGTAGACGTGATCAAGCTTGCATGGTTGCACAATGCTCCAATCATGTGTGACTGATCACTACAAAATGCTCCTGCATGTAGCTTACTCCATAGGGAACTATTTGTTCCACCTGTTTAGGGATCAATTCCTACACCTAATGGTTAATTACTTCAATTTTAGCAGCATGATTAAGCTACTAAAATATTCTGTGTGGCATTAGCCCAATCAGATGACTTTCAGTAATAAGATGTTAAAATCATCTGTGTACTATAACCCTGATACAGCAACAGTTACCTTAATGAGAACACAGTGATGTTTCACAACACACAGAGAGGACATTCCCATAGAGCAGCCTTGAATCATTGTTCATTTTCCTAATTAGTATTGAGTTCTTTGAGAATAGGAGAACTTTATGCATTGGCTGCTGCAGGGCTCGGACCTCTAAATCCAGTAGATGAGATCTAGACATGGGTAAAGCTGGCTCTTCTCTCTTTTAGACATCACCTTGGGAGCATTGGCCTTATCTGAAAACATCTTCACTTACAGGATTATTCACAAAAGGGTGAAGAGTTTGGAGAAGGCAGGAGAAGTGAACAATCTAGGACAACATAGCTGAACTGGAAAGTGAGCTGATTTGGAGAATTAGCTCCACTTCCAGTTCAGCACTACTGTCCTAGATTGTTCACTTCTCCTGTCTTCTCCAAACTCTTCACCCTTTTGTGAATAACCCTCTCAGTGTTTTCAAAGAAGCAACGGATGATGGCATAACTGCTTGGATGTTGCTGAGCTAGACTGGAACTTCAGCCAAAATGTCTTTTACATTTAGGACAGAGTGCGGAAAGGTTAGGACTTCTGTCTGATTTTTCTTGCTATCGATGTACTTGCTTGTGACAACACCTCTGACTTCCTGTTGATCACCAGGATAGAAAGTGAGCAGAATCTCTCTAACAGTGACAGACAGCAATAAAAGAATGTTTAGAAACTCTGTAGGGTTGTTATTGTGGTCTGTTTGCCTGTTGGGGAGATTCCACTCATTCCACTCCATAAGGTAAAGAAAATGAGGAGACAGAGACACCAACATAAACCTAACAGAAGGTCTAACCTTTAGTTAAACAAAAAAGAGTTTAAATAGTCTTGACCTTCAACCAGTACCATTGTAGGCTCTGTAATTCCTCTATTCCTCCTTGACCAGTGTGGAGAATGTTGTAAAAAGTGCTGTAAACATAACTTGCTTTTCAAAAAAGAAAAAAACACCCACATGAACATTTTAGCACACGTGAAATCCTCCACCTTTTAGGGAGTAAAAAACACAGTAGAACTAGACATGTGACTCTTACAGAATGGCTATATACATTGTAATTCTGCCAATATATATTTTAATTAGAATAACAGGACACATTTCAAACCAATCAGACATGTAAGTAACAGGTGTAAAGGGCACCAAGCATGATTTACCCAAGAAAGCATCTACAAGTCTGGGCTTGAGGGCCGCTTGTGTTAAAGGAGAACTATGAGTTGAGTGATTTCCACTCACCTCATAGTTCTAGCCGACCTGTGACAATGAGGCTGTCACAGGTCGGCTCAGTAGATCGGGAGGTGAGCGAACACATACCGGCGTTCGCTCACCTCTCGATCCTGTCATGGCTCTCTGCCGTGACAGGGGAGGGGCTGGATTCCCCCTCCCCGCTCCGATCCACTAGTGCTGACTGGCGGATCGGACGGGGGAGGGGGCGGGTACAGATGGCTCTGCCTTTAGCTAGGCAGAGCCAGCTGTCAGTCATGCAGCTGGGCGGATCCCGGCACAATTGTCGGGATCCGCTTCAGCTGCGGCATCTCAGACTTAACCCCATAGTTCTCCTTTAAGATATAGGCATGGCTTTTTTTCTGCCCCCAAAGTCCTCAAATAAATGTTATATGAATTTAGAGGATATAAACACATCTCCAGAGCTAAATTTGCTGTTTCCACAGTATCAGAGTCACTGGCACAAATTTGCCAGTGCCATTGTACCCAGCTTACATTTTGCTAGTAAATGTGAGTGTCAATGTTCTCATTGCATCTATGTCCCCATTCCCAAAGTTGCAATGTTATGTGCCTACAGTGCAAAGTCACCACTGCCAAATTGCCATTCCCTGTTTTAAGAATGCCTTGACTCTCCTTTCCCTGCACACCAGACTCTCTCTGCTTTTTAGCTGGCAGAAGGAATCAGCATGAGGATGCAACAGGGTAGACTACCCTGAAATCCAGACTTTCCACTCAGGTTGACTCAAATCTCTTCCCCCTACAAACCGGAATCTCTGCTTTGAAGCCGGAAAGCAGCATGGATGTGCATGGAGTAAGATGGCTGTTCTGCAGTTCAAATGCTGAGTCTCCTCCCCCTAAACATCGGATCGCTTTGCAGCTGCTTATAGAAAGCAGTATGGGGATGCATGGGGTAGGACGGCTGGCTTGCAGTGTAAACTCACCTCTTCCACTGCATACTACTCTCTCTAATTTACAGGGATAGGAGAAAAAGCAGCACGGGGATGCATTTGATAGGATGACTGAATTGCAATTCAGACTCTCCACTTCAGACGCCCCATGCAAATATACTATTAAAATCTGATTTTTGATAAGTGCAAAAAAAACAATTGTTTATTTTGCAAGAAAACTTGTGAGCAGATAACTTTGTGTGCTCTCTGTCTGGGCAGAAGGAGGATTTACAGGAGTTGGGGTAGATAGGGAGAGCTGACAGTGTGTTTGCAAGTAGAGATAGTTGCTTCTACACAGTGCTATATAAAGTGCTATACTGCACTGCATTGTGCTACATTACTGTAAATTACAGTGTGGTGGACTACATATTATTTTGAACCCCCCCCCCCCCAGTCTTATCAGCGACCCCACCACCCCTCTTTTT
>NW_017308788.1:0-60601 GCF_000935625.1 Nanorana parkeri | reverse complement strand
ATATTATTTTGAACCCCCCCCCCCCCGTTCACAGTGCAGACCCAACAGTCCTTTCTAGAACTACCTTTTTGTGTGTGTCAGCAACAATTTCAGTTGATGTTTAGCTGCTGCCCTGGCCCCAGACTTTTGTTTTTGTTTTTTTGGGTTTTTTTAATGTCATGTATTTAGGGGTCAACAGAACCTGTTCCTGATACAGGCAAAGCTGCTCTTTGTTTGCAGCACATCACTACACTTTTGTGTGGTAAATTTTAGTGCACCAAATCACCACATATTTAGCACACCCACCAAAGCATCACATCCTTATTCCCCCTATTGTCATACTGTACCTGATATTAAAGTTAGACAATGCCTTGTATTTAAATTGTCAGGCAGGTCTAAACAGAGATGTAATGGTTCTGCTTGTGGAGATAGTAGGGGATAAGCAGGTCCTGCTACACAAAGTGATGGTTGGGCTGCACCATTGAGAGGCAGGCCATATCTTTTTCTTTCAGAGGTGGCTGATAAAGCATCCCGCTCCTTCCTCCTTCCAGACGCAGAGCAGCCAGATGTCCACAACTTCTGCAAATGTGTCCTCTTCCTCATTCTCCTCTTCTTCTGCTGATCCCACCATAACCCACAAACTGGCATTAAGGAGTAGACCAAATTATTTGAGCACTGCAGCAGAATGTGCAAGAATTCCTCATCAGATGTTGAAGAATACAGTGCCAGTAACAGACCAGAAGGGTACATTAGACAGGGAGCAGCAAATGACACTGATGTTCCTACAGCTTACTGCCAAGTGGGCACCACCAATGAGAAGGATGTGGATGACATGGTAACAGACTGTAGGTGGATGCCAGAGGTTGGAGAGGAGGAATGCCATGCTCTTTTGCAGCTGTAATACATGTGGGACAGGAGACACACTGGCCAGAGATTCAGGCAACTCTATAGAGCCAGGCCAAGAAGTGGCTGACCCCAGTATATCTTGTGCAAGCTAAGGTCGTGTGTGACAATGGCATCAACCTGCTTGCCACCCTTAGGCGATGGCAAGCAGGTTGCTCTTCTTAACCTAGTGGTGCAGAGCTTCCTGTTTAGGTACCCAAGCTTCCGGGAGGCAAAAACAGTGTGTGGCCCCTTTAGGTGTTAATACCCTGCAAGAGTTCATCTGGACGAAATGTAGCAGCAACACAAGCTACCTAACACCCACATACTGAAACTCAGCACTGGCCTGGCTGCAACAGCAGCAGCAGGCCATCAATGAGTATCAATGTGAGTATGGGACAAGGACAGGCTGTGGGGAGCTGGGGTTGCTCCTGATTCAGGACATATGCAGAATCTTGTCACCATTCGAAGGGGCGGCCAGAGTGGTAAGCTGTGACAAAGCAGGAGTTTACATTACAATCCCTTTGGTGTTCCACCTTGAGCACACACTGTGTGGTGTGACACACTGTGCACTGGAGTCACATTAGCAGGAGGACTTCCTGCTTTCTAAGACCCCACAGGATCCTTTGCCTACTGCCTCCATCCCTGTAAGGCAGAGGAGGAGGATTCTGGTACTGGCGTTAAGGAGGGGGAGGAGGAAATGAGGAAGGCTTCCAGGAGTTGTTGGGTGAGATTGCTGAGTGTACTGTTGTCCTTAGCAACACAGAGGACTATGGGTCCTATGCTGCAGGTAATTTGTGGCAAATGGGCTCTTTCATGATGAAATGCAAGGATCCCAGGATTCGGGCCATGAAGGCAAGGTACCATTATTAGGTGACCCCCTTTTGAATCCCCAATACAAAGGGTAAATGTCAGATATATTGTTACCATCCCAGAGGGGACACACAATTTTAGAAAAGGTGCTGTAGAAGAAATTTATGTCCACATTTTCAGATAGTTGCAGGATCCCCTCTCATGCCCAACATGCCTCCGGTCCTCAGATACCTAAAGGAGAAGCTGCCTCAACAATGCATTTAAGATGTTTTTCCAACCACACCAAACTGTTGCAGGCAAACTGTCATATGCACCTCAACCATATGATTGCAGATTACTTGGGGTACAGAGCTCATGTGGACACTCTTTAAAGTAAGGACTCTATTGTCTATTGGGTGTCCAGGCTACACCTCAGGTTAGTGCTCGCACAGTATGCGCTGGAGCTTCTGGCTAGCCCTGCAGCCAGTGTGCTGTCTGAGAGGTCCTTCAGTGCATCAGCTAGTTTTGTTACAGGGAGACTCAGTCCCTTGACACTCTGAACCAACTTACTTTCAATAAAATCCATGATCTTGGATCAGCAATATATACAAAACGCCTGCTGATACTACCGCCTAAATGAGTCATCTGGCCTATTTTAAAAGAAAAACTTTCCATCATTACAAGCTCTTGTCACCTCTAGACCTACCACTATTACAATGTCCTGTCCCCTTTACTGGCCTGCCACCATTACCAGCTGCTGCCACCTGTGCTGCCACCAAGTAAGGGGGTTCAGGAAATGAGGGGTTGTGGTTTTGAACAGCTTTTGTGCACTCTGTGTTGACATTCTATTAAACTGTCTTTTTTTTTAAATTATAAAAATAAAAAAAAGTGTGGCACTGCGATAAATAGGCACTCACTATACTATAAAACTGTGTTGCAACTGGCCAATTGGTACAAAGTTGAGGGCTTTAACTTTTTTTTCTTTTGAGTATCCTTTCTTATAGCTTTTAGATCTCCTGTGGCAGCTACTTCCACCGTTCATTTCATCCCTGTCATAGCTGGATCAAAACAATCAGGTGTCCAAACCGTTTTTCAAGTTGTATTCAGTCAAACTAGGATGCTTCTGTTGTATTTAAGTCAAGTTTTCCATGAGAATCTTACTGTTCCATAACACCACATACAGCTTAATGGCATTTAATTAAAAGAACTGGGGTTTTTTTCCATGTCGCCCTTGATGTTGTATTAAAACAGAAGTAAAACCAAAGATTGGTTTGCACTTTAATTCTTATTGGGGTCACAGAAGGACATTTGCTAATGTACTCTTGTTAGTCAGCATATGGTGGGTTACTGTATATTCTGACAGTGCAGAGCCACTCTGCAGCCAGGAAGGATCCTGACAATATTGTCAGGATTCACCCAGGTGCCTGCTTGACAGCTGGCTCTGCTTCACTGGAGCCAGAGCCAGCGGGGCTCACTGGAGGGACATTCCCGTTTGTCCCTCCAGTGAGCCCCTTTCGAAGAACAGGGAGGGGAGGGGGAAATCCCGGCGGGGAGCAGTGACTGGCAGTCACTACTCTCTGCAGGGAGAAGACCGTGAGCTGAGCAATTAGTGGTTACATAATAGCTCAGCTCTTGATCTATAGTTCTGGCATGTGAAAGCAGCAGTGTCCCACACCGGCTCTAATTCAGAAGCATAGATCTTAATCTCCCAATACTTCTCCTATAAAAAGGACCCTCTCCCCATTGTACGGTATTTTTAAAACGTTGCATTGGTACATGTACACTCACTACAAAGCTCAGCTCTCATGCTCATTTTTGACAAATTCTTGTGTGTATGCTTTTTTTTTATTATTATTGCCTTGACATAGACTTTAAGCCATGAATGCTTGGTCCTAATAGTACTACCTAAAATGTAAACATGCACCAAATCATGTTAAATTATAAGCACCAACTTCTAGCAATTATTTGTGTATGGTAAGCCCAAATGACAGTTTTGTGTATATGGTTGCTTTAATGTTCTGCTTTCAAGCTTCCTTGGATGTTCAGGGTAAAACCTAAGAAGCTATGTATGTGTGTTTATTGGAAATAACATACAATGCATTCTGATAGGTATTACAGGCACAGACATGTTTTGTGGAGGCTTTTGACTTGGTCAGGGATAAGGGTGATTGCTTTTCTCAATGTACTACAGCAAGATATTGCCTGCAACCCCCCTGCTGCTTGTGAAATAGCCTCTTTCAGAAACTCTAGTGAAAAGAGATGACAGGCTGTGCCTGAAACTGCTCTGATGGCATCAAAGCGCATTTAGGTATCCCTGATACTTATGCAATCATCCGCTTTTTACCTTCCCTTTGTGAGACTGTCTTGCTGTGTCTAAAACACCCACCCAAGCACATTATGCTCCTATAGCCTGGATTCTTCAGGTCATTCTATCCGGAAAGTCAGAAAAAAGCAAATCTATACTGTAAGTCTATACTGCTAAAATTACTCCTCTATATAATGACACTACAGGGAATAATTTATGAAAGTTAGAGACTTCACAATGACATTTGTTGAGGAAAACTGAGATGGTACATTGGGATGGTGACTTTACAATCATTTTGGACCACAATAACGTAATATTATTAAGTGTTTATGCAGGAATACATTCATTTGTGTGGTTCCAGCATGTTCTTCATTTTGCTTCAGACTATATTAGTTACTTTGCATTATTTTCTGTCCCATGAGATCTTATGTCTTCAGTTATATGTGTCTTCTGATGGGCATAGTCACCTGCTGGCCTTATATATCTGTTGGGAACTCTCTGTGCACTAATTATCTGTTCTGTTTCTCACCAAACAGTGTTTTCAGATGTTCCCATCTCTGTTCCCAATGATATTCATTAAAGTGGGGTGCCTCATAATTGCCATTACAACTCTGCAGTTCTTTGAACTCATCTCTGGAGTCCCTAAGAGACAAAGGGGTTGTGGAGTCTTTTTGACACATCCATTGCACATTTAGGCATCCCCTAACCAGCTTATGTCTAGATGACCAGAAGGATACTCTCCTTTCACAGCAAAGCACAGCAGTGACTCCTGAGGAGGAAGCCAAGTCTTTAAACAGTCCAGTCAGCACCTAAGTCAGGTCGTCACGCTACAACTTGTAAGTGTTCAGTTACAGAGGCCACCAGTGTTAAAAGGTTTAAATAGATCCCTAAGATCTATTTAAGAAGCATTATGGGCTTCTTACCTCTGATCAGCATTGTTTTAGGGTGTAAATAAGGATACATGCTTATCTAGAACCGATCCCTGCTTCCTAGAATCGGTCCTTCCTTCTCATGTGCCCTCTGGAATGCACGCTCTGTCTGTAACAAACTCACTGCTGTCCATGATCTTCTTATCTCCAATTCCTTTAACATGCTAGCTGTTACTGAAACCTGGCTTCAGGAATCCGACTCTGCCTCCCCTGCTGCCCTCTCCCATGGTGGCCTACATTGGACGCACTAACCCTTCGCTCACGGGCAGGGCCCTCCTTACCATCTTGTCTTAAATTGTATTGTGACTGTAATGTTTATATTGTATATCCTTATATTGTAAAGCGCTGTGCAAACTATTGGCGCTATATAAATCCTGTATAATAATAATAATAATAATACATAATAGATTAAATGCCACTGATGGGAGCCTCATCAATCATTTGGAATGGAGCCAGTGTGTAAAGATGTAGATAGACAAATGACTTTTCTGAATGCAATAAGCAATATAAAATATTGTGTATTAATAGAATGGAGTATTTTATTCAGACAGCAGGTGAAGTTCTAGTCTCTTTTTCTCTTATGGAGTATTGTATCCCTGTCAGCTATGGTGAAGGAAGACCATTGCTTACAGAACCCAATGACTCAACGCAGCAGTGTTTCATCCCTTACAAGAAAGCTCAGTTAATGGTTTCAAACAGACAAAGGGAGCTGCATAGCAAGTGTCATCTGATATGTTGTCTCTTTAGCTAACCCATAGTGCTTTATGGAATCCTTTCTCATATATTGAATGTATATTGGCAAAACAAAGGTTGTATATACATGGACAGGGGGCATGATGTAATCAGTCGAGAGAGACAGAGAGAAAAGGAATATAAACAAATTGACTGCAAATGTTTAGAATGTCTTTTGTCATGTCAGACAAATAATACTGCATGTGTGACAGGATCAGAGTGTTTCCATTAATTTCCATACTGAGATAAGGCAGAGGTCATTAGTATGGTGTGCAGATTTTATAAGGTGAACCTCAGTTTAAATAAAACATACTAGACAGAAAAAGCTCATCTGACAATATCCCAACTGTAAATCCATTATTGTTTAAAAGATAACCATAATTAATAGGTGTTCTAAATGTGGAATAAGGCAGCTATTTTCTTTTGAAATAACAATTGAGAATGCAGTTTGTGAACACCTGGAAACATATTTATTTCCTGAGATATCTAATATACTGTATGTGAAGTGAAAAAGGCATTATCATTTTTATTGGAGATCTCACTTTTTAAAAGGTTTGGCATCTGTGGGATGATGAATCTTTACAACATCTTTTAAGATCTGCTCTGCAATATTACTCAGGTCACTCTTACCAATCAGCTCTCCAGGACAAGATAGCAGCTCTGAAGAACCCTTTATTGAAGTCAATAGTGTCTAAAGTGTCTTTCATCTAGAGTGATAAATGGCGCTTTCTGCTCTCAAATGGGAAGTGCTCTATTTGAAAAAGATATTTTTTCTTACACTGTATGCATTATATATTTTCTTCCATCTAAAAAAACCCCCTAAGTCGGACTCTATTTGACCTTTTGTGGTACAGCGCGTGCAGTTAATGCCAGTGTAAGAACAAAACAAAGATCTAACTTTGGGGGCACACAATTGCTGGACACATTCACCATATGTAGAACATGGTGAATGCTCTACAAACATTCAGGAAAAAATTAAATCATTAAAATCTGCTGGCTACACTCCCAAATGGGATTCTTTATGACTGTAATGGATATTGTGTCTATATAATCAGGTTGTGGATGATTCTTTATTTTCCATTCTGCATACTGTCTGTTATGTTTAATGTCTTTGCATTTGTAGAACCAAAAATAAAGAATAATAAAAAAAATATTTACTGGCATACCTATATCTGTGACCTGTCTTTTGATCCAACCTGACTTGCTTTTACCTGGGTGGGGGTAACATTCTCAGGGCCTTCTTTTTCTTTCCTTCTTATCTTTTTCCCCATACATTTTCTTTTTTTTCCCTTTCTCTCTCTTTTGTAATGTTTTATTGATCGTCCCTTGATGGTCATTTGACCTTACTTGAGGGAGTGGGATATGGTGCCAAGGTACTTCTATATTTACAGTTTTATCTTGGCTAGAACCAACCTCAGTTGGTCCAGTGTTTTATGGTCTCTTGGTCTATACATTATACTGATATTATGGAAGGTGAAGGTAGCTTTACTAGATTCCTAACATCTATTGCTGATCGAATGTCTTCGTCTGTAACCCTTATGTTATGTTTGTTATTGTACTTGAGTTATGTATACTCTGTATCTTTACAAAAAGAAAAAACTTAATAAAATACTTTGAAAGTAAAAAAAAAAAATCTGCTGGCATACAAGGAGTTTAAATCAAGGAGATGTATGCCGCTTCCTGCCTGTCCCTCTTTTGCTTGCAATGTACTAGTTTACTGAGCTCCAATAGTATAGCTTTTGCTATACACCTGCGCGTTAGCAATAAGGACATGTCTCTCTTAAGGTACCCATACACTCTACAACCCTCGCAAGACTTTTGTCTTGCGAGGGTTGTAAAGTTTTTTTTTTAAACGTACGATCTGCCCATCTTGGACAGGCAGATCATCGCAAGCCTGCCCCCCTGAGGGGGCGGGCTTCCGATGACTGCAATGCTGAATGGGCAGTGTGCGCGTGCGCACACCGGCCCGTTCGGCAGTGATCTCTCGATCATGTTAAAAACCAGCCGAAAATCGTACGATTCTCGGCTGGTTTTCCAACATGCTGGATATACAAAAGTCGTGCGACCGTACATTAGAAACGGTTGCACGCCTTCCATACACTGCACGATTCTCGTACGATCGCGGTATTTCCCGTGATTCTCGTATGAGAATAGTGCAGTGTATGGGCACCTTTACACAGCAGCTGCACCTGCCCACCCCTCCTGTCCTCAATCCATTCACAGAATGTTTTGTATTTTGTGAATGAGTTTACACAATACAAAGTGCTCTGTGATTGGGCAAGATATGAGGAGGGGCAGGAAAACAATGTGGTAGCTGCTGTGCAGGAAATCCAAAGGTCTACTGTGTTGGAGCACCTAAAGTATACAGAACTAATCGGCACTCAGGGAAACTGTAAATTGTTAACATTGCATCTACAAATGATATATCCAATACCTAATTCCCAATCCTATATATATTTACAACTGTGACGTGGCATTATGGTACATCCACGGATACGTGATGTATGTATCAGCTCAAGTGAATCTATAGATTCTTCAAGCAACGGTGACTAAGGGGGGGATCTCAAGAATGCATTCAAATGTATTGCCAGCGGTTCTGTGTAAATTGCCTTTGTAATGTAGAGAGGGGTGAGAACTGGATGTGGGTCCACTGGACGATATCGCTTGGAAGGGGGCATTGCAGTCAATCCAATTAGTTAGGCCATCTGCTACACAACAAGGCTAACACAACTTTATATTGTAAAAAGAACATATCGGACTTCAGAGTTTCAGTATAAAATAGGACTTAGGGAAAATTCCGTATGGGATTCAGATTCCTAATAGTCCCGTGGTGTGTATTCTGGGTATACTTGAGTCCCTAAATATGTAAAAGTATCTGTAACTAGAGCACCATTTACTGCTCTAGGTGGATGTCGGCAGTGCCACCTTCTAAGGCGGAGTGGAAGGAAGAATTAGATAGAGTGGTTGCATTTAAAAAAATAATGTTTAAACATCATGGCATCTTAGAAAAATATGGTAAAATAGGGAATAAGTGGACTGTATATAGTGCTGCTATATCTCCATAATATGTAAGATCTTCTATAAATAGAGTTGTGCAATGGTTGAAAATGGTACCTTTCTGGTTGTTTCTAACAGAAAATTATACCTGTGCTGTTCTAAAAAGTTTTTGTTTTCTTTTTTTCCTATTTGTGTTTTTCTCTTTGTAATTGTATTGTTTTTGAATGTATATTTATGTTGGAAAATTTGTATAATAAAATGTATTGAAAAGTAAAAAAGAAAAAAAATTGTTAAGAAAAGAGAGAACCACAGGAGGTGGCATACACCTCCTCATACTTAAGCTGAACTCAGGGATAAGCAAATAATGTCTGAATACAATTTGCCTTTAAATTCTGAATCTTGGAGTGCTTTGATTATTTAATCCAGATCTGTGCAGTAATCCAGTGTGAAACGTTGACTCGGTGTAGGAGCTTCCTGTAAGAAAGACCAGTCACTGCTGCACTCTCTCCTTGTGCAGGGTGAGAGGTCTTGTATCTGCCCCTCTGCTGTAGTTCTCTGCAGGCAGCCTGTAGTGGGTGGACTCTGCCAGGTCCCTCCCACAGCTCTGCTCTCTGTACAGCACCATGATGATATAACTGCTACTTTTAGGGCGGACATTAGGAATATTTTTAAATTAAAGTTTTTGTGTCTGCAGTAACTCCTTGTAAGCCAGTAGATTTGAAATATGTAGTTCTTTCCTGGAATTCTTCATTAACCCCTTCGTGACTGACGACGTACAGTGTACGTCGCCAGCATCGGGGCTGTTTAAACAGACTCCCGGCGACTTTTGCCGCCGGGAGTCTGTTTAAACTTGTAGAGCCGACTGTCGGCTTTACAACAGAAGCGATCCTGGCGACTTACCTGTCGCCAGATCGCTTCTGCGTCCCGAAGAAGGGGCCGCCCCCCCCGCCGGACACCCCCGCCGTGCTTCCCGGGCTCCGTTGCCCCTCCTACGGGCCCGGGACCGGCGATCTTTGTGTCCGCGGGGAGCTGGGGAGGAGGTCGATGAACTTCCGTTCATCGATCCCCTCCCCGTTCTATGGGACCGGGAGCGATGCAGATTGCATCACTTCCGGTCCCTGGGCTGTCAGTTCTGGGCTCCTGCAGCCCAGGTCTAAGCTATTGAAGTGCGATCTGCACTTCAATAGCTCATTTCTAGTGTAAAGGTGACACTGAGGGTCTTTTGGACCCCCAGCATCACCTTAAAGAGGACCTGTCCCCACCATCTGCTATTACATGGGGGGGCTTGCAAGCCCCCCCATGTGATAGCAGTCAAAGTAAAGTTAAAAAAAAAACAAAACAGTTTTTAAAATTAAAATGAAATAAAATAAATCTAATAATAATTCCTGGTAGGAATGTAAGAGGACAAGGTGCTTTTCCAGGTGGTCTCCCCCTGAAAAAGCACTCTCCCAAAGCTAAGAGCATGTGGCCTGGTATGGTGGAGGGGGGGGGGGCGCTTGCTCGTCCCCCCCTTTACTGCCCTGCCAGGCTGCTGCCCGAATTAAAGGTCTGGTATGGGATTTTAGGGGGGACCCCACAAAGTAAACATGTGATGACACTTTTCTGCAACGAATTATAGTTTAAATGATCGTTTATCTCATCCGAAATTAACGAAATTCAGATTCATACGAATCCGAATGCCGAAATGAATTGACTTTTAGACCCGAAAAACGAAATAACGAAACATCCGCAACAAAACGAAACTAATAAAATTTTTTGATTACATGTCTACTGGGAACATCCCACCAGAGCTGCAGTTTTGGAGTTGCTTCACCCAAGTAATCTAGCCATCACAATTTCTGCTTCCAACACATCAACTTTGGGGACAAAATGTTCACTTTCTTCCTAATATATTCCACCCACTTCTAGGTGCCATTGTAACAAGATAATTAATGTTATTTACTTCAGCTAATGTTATGGCTCATCTGTGTATATAAAAAAACACCTCTTAAATGTAGTTATGTAATCATTTAAAAATCATTAAATGCATTTTAAAATGAAACCAGTATGAGTACCTGAATTTAGCTTGCCTCTTGTAATCCCCAGTGCGGTACAAGACTGTGAGAGGGAGAGGTAGCAATGTGGGCCACTCAAGTGGGCTGCAGTGCTGACAAGGTACATGCTGACAGGAGAAAGCAGAGGTCTTTCTCTCACAGGCATGGGGCAGGGAGCGGACTAACCTCTACTCCTTAACTGCAGTAAATAAAAGAGGTCACCAACCTGAGTGAGCTGTGTGGAAGAGCTGTGTAAATCTCAGACAGAAATATAAATCATTTGACAGGTAAAATACCTCCTATAGGTTTATTTCAACTGTGTGCCTAGATTTCAGTAAGTAAGGGTACAACTAAACATATTCGCAAGACAAGAGGCATCAGCAAGATGGACTGGCATTCTAGCAATTGTGGCATCTGCCAAAAGGGTCGTTCTATTCAGTAGTATCTTTGGGCTGCTTTCAGTATTGTGGACTGTCCTACCCCTCTGATTCATTGATACAGAAAATGTTACTGTACATACAAATAGCAATGGGATCCAAGGATGATAATGAGGTTATGATGGAAATGTGCACAGAGGTGACAGCTCCCCTTTACAGGTATACATGATTTATGGGGGTTTGGGGCAGATTAGTGTCCACACTGAAACCTTATTTGTAGAGTTGCACCTAAATGAAATTTTTAAAACCATAATGAAACCGCAAAAAAAAAAAAAAAAGCTAAACATTTTCTAACCTTTTAAAAAATTTGAAAATATATTTCATATACTTTTTAATGTTTTAATATTTTATTTTTATTTATTCAATATTTGTATTTTTTTACTTTACTGTTGGGGGCTTTGGGGAAATACCAGGGGTCTAAACAGACCCCTGATATTTCCCTTTTAAAATATAAAAAGATTGAGGACACAGAGTCCTCAATCTCTTTTTCTGCAGCCTCTGTTATAAATGAACAGGAATCCTTTATACTGAGTGTTCCTGTTCATTCATAACTTGTGGACATAGTATGTTTACCATTCCCACAATCATGAATGGACAGGAGGTGATGCAGACCCCTCCCATTCATTCATAATTGAGGATATAGTAACCATACTCTATACTCTATTATGTACAAACACTCAGCAACCACTGACTGCTTGTACCGCTCTCCATCCTGACATGGTGTCACAGGAGGCTGAGCGAGCGGTGTGGGGAGGAGAGCTCGATGTGACAGCTGATTCCACCCCCCACCCCCACACCGCCGGGCCCAGCCTCCTGTGACAGCTGTCTCTGCCCCCACACCTTTCTCCTGATCTGTCACAGGAGAATGAGCGGGGTGGTGCGGGAGGAGAGCCTGACCTCTTTTGACACGCCGGCCGCTCACAGTGCTCTCCTTCCCCCGCACCGCTCGGTCTCCTGTAACAGTTTCTCTCCTTCCCGCTGGATGCTGCGCTGTGTCAGAGGGGACACAGAGCAGTGCCCAGCGGGGAGGAGAGAAACCAGGAATGCACCGCAATTTCAGCCGAAAGATGGTACTTTCAGCATTTTGCCAAAAGTGTGATTTTCGCCCAATATGTTTCAGCGGCTGAAATTTTGGTGGAGCCCTACTTATTTGCTTGGTATTTGGTGCAAGGCTCTTATGTGGGGCTTGATGATCAGATTTTGGCACATGTTTGCATGGCAATCATGACATTCAAGCTCCATGTAGGAAAGGAGTTCAGCAGAGAAAAAGCAGTGTGCCGCCCCAAGAAAATGCATGATTTTAGGGTTGACTACCAATTACAGCGAAGAATCACACACATAGTGTATGTTCTGCAGAGTCGCCCTGCTTTTCCCACTGTGTGCAGCTGAGGCCAGCTATGTCACATGCTGGGGGGCATTGTCCATATACAGCCCATTTAGCCACTATAGCTATATGGGATATATACAGTATATATACCAATCATTGTGCATATATATACACACACACACACATACATACATACTGTACATATATACACACACACAGTATATATATTTATATATATACCCCAATCTCTAGCAGCATATACAATAATTACCTTCCTCTTTCTTCCTCATCACTCTGTTTAGACGCAGCTGAATTTGGATTTCCAGTCAGGATTTACACAGGGCTGACTGTCTTCCAGACCCAATGTGACAAAACTGAACCAATCACCAAGCACCACCACATGAACAGGCTTTCCATAATGGAAATAATGGGAATTTTTTGTTCTGTTGAGGATGGGGGTATAACATGAACCTGCTACTTTGCCATGCTTGGTCATGTAAAATATTGCTTTTCATATGTGACTGGTATTTACCTTTTAACTAACAGATTATACTTTGTGGCTATTTGGATATACTTTGTGGCTATTTGGATACAAGTCATACAAAGTGTAGTTTGAATGGAAGCTATATCATTTTTTACTTTTTCTTTCTTACATCATTTTAAGTACGGAAAAACTAAAGATATATTAAATATTTCACAAGCTCCAGGTAGGACAGAAGCTCTCTATAAGCTGCTTATGTGAAATAGAGCTAAAGAGATAGGACAGAGGTAGACAACCTTGGCACTTCAACTGTTATGGATCTACAAGTCCCATGAGGCATTGCAAGTTTCTGACAGCCACAAGCATGACTCCCAGAATGGCTCATAGCAGACATAGGGACACATCCTGCAGAGGCAGACCATTTGCATTATTAAGTGACACAAGGACTGCAACAAGCATGAAGGAAGTGTTTTTTTTCTATAATATCCTCTATGGTTTGCAAGCTGAGCATTATGCATCTAAGAAACATATGTTTTGGCATATATCCACACAAAACGAACATTCACAAATATTCGCAGGGCCCTGCTGATAGATTATAAATAGACCACATAGTGTTTTTGTTTACACTGTCCCTAAACGTAACCCAATTTTAAATAAACAACAGCCCTCTCTATGTGAAATCACTAATTATAGGATTTGTATGCTTCTATCACTTCCTCAGACATATGAAAATTTGCAACTCTAGTATCCCTGTGTAGCTATTCCTGTTCTCCTGCATGAAACTGATGTCAATATATAAAACATGGCATCACTTGCTGCTCTTCCAACACGATTGGACTGTGCTTGTCTCTTTTAGCCACTATTGGCGCCCTGTGCGGCCGCACTGCTCGCACACCCCTAAGGCCGGCCCTGGCCACTAGATAGTGGTATTGTGCATATAACAATTATATGAAATGCAAATATGATGGAATATCTGCAAACAGATGATATCCATTTAGTGAGGATGCTCAGTAGAGTTCACATAATTCCCTTATTTGCTCTCCTGGGCTTTGCTGTTAAACACCTATAATACCTTCCTTTTAGCAAATTTGCAAAAGAGCTATAAGTGTTAATCCAAATATTTATACTAAGGCTTGAACATTTGTGTATAGCTTTCCTTGTGTCTTTACTATGATGCATTCCGTGAGACTGTTCATACTATTTATAAATTGAGAAATCAATAACACTCAATTATGAGTGTAAAAGAATTTACAGGCCAGAACCCTTTCCACAGGCTTGTCTAGGATGCCATGAGGGACATTAAGTAATTAGCAGCAGCAGAAACCATTTAATAGCTAACAGGTTAATTCTTTAAAAAAAACACACACGTATGCAGACGTTTGTGTGTTACAATGTAAATTGGACCTGATATCAATACCATCTTATGAAGATTAATTGAATGTCTAGAACAACTATATCTTGCCTAATAAGGGGCATAAACACAACAATGCCACTGTGAAAATCAATCTTATTGTTAAGACAGCGGTTGCAAGGACAAAATGCGCTGAGCTTATTAATCAGCATTGATTGTTCGTGGGGCAGCCACCAATGTAATTAACACTTTTGCTAGAAGAAATCACTTTCACAGCATGGATGTGTCACTCATAAGCCGTTGTTGAAGCATTACCAATACAGCCCATGCTCGGCTTCATGTAATTAGGTTGATCTGTGCAAACAAGCTTTTCAGCCAATAGCTAAGGTCCACAGGGGATACCAACAGATGAAACTGGTTAAGACTGGCAAAAGAGACATAAACAATGTACATGGGATTTCCAGTTGCCTATAACAATGGTTGAATTGTTTCTGAATTAGCAATGGTAAATCTGTACCAAGTTTCTTTTGATTATTCCCACCAAATGTAAACTGGGTTGTTTGTCACAGATTCATTTATTTATCACGGATTCATTTATTTATCACGGATTCAGTGAAACCTCACAGAGTGTCAATGTGGCCCAAAACCTAGAGGGCTAATTTATAAACAATTTGCAGGGCCTGTTAACCTAGTGAATATCTGCGAACGTTCCCCTTGTGAGAATATATGCCAAAACAAAAAATCTTTAGTGCAATGAATTTTCAAATGTTTAAATGTAATATCACATTATGGACAGTAGATAGAGCTAAAATACCATAGGAAATAAATATGTATGTATATGCTCCTCATCACCATCTAGGGGTCCTAATACAGTGTTATATGAGAAAAGAAAAGAATACTTTGCGTTAAAAAGAAACCACTAATATACATTTGTAAATATCACAGAAAATGACAGTTTACAGATATTTGCAGGGCCCTGTGGATAGCTTGAAATAGACCCTATAGTGTTTGTGTCTAACCCATCCCTAAATATAACCCAATTGCAATGCTAAAGAAACAACAACCGTCTCTATGTGAAAACACTAATTATAGGATTCTTATGCTTCTATCACTACTTATCACATTTTCAATTCTAGCATCCCTTTGTGGCTGTCCCACCTCTCCGGCATGACATTGACCACAAAACATATATAAACCATGGCACCACTTGCTTCCCTTCCAACAAGATTGGGCTGTGCTGATCTCTTTCAGCTACTAGATGGTGGGGTTGCACATATAGCAATTAAATGAAATGCAAAAATTAACACATAATATCCATTTAGCAAGGATGCTCAATATAGTTCACATAGTTCCCTTCCTTGCTCTCCTTGGCTATCCTGTGAGACAAGCCTTTAGCCGTGCACTGAAAACGTATTACTGGGTTTGCTAGGTATCTAACACAATATACTTGCATGGGTAAAGTATAGTCATGCAATTGCATATTCTACTTATGACTGAATGTGGAATTCTTTTTTAGCTGGACAAAATGTAATCCACAGAGCACTGAAACAACAAATGAAAGCAACTGTAATAAATTGAGATAATCATTAACCGCTTGGAGACTGCGGTGTTTAGACCCCCTTCCTGGCCAGGCCATTTTTCAGTATTCAGCGCTGCGGTACTTTGACGGACATTTATTTCGTCATGCAACGCTGTACTGAAATTAATTTTATACCATTTTTTGGGGACAGATAGAGCTTTCTTATGGTGGTATTTAATCACCACTACGGGATTAATTTTTTACTATAATAAGGAGAAATGACTGAAAATTTTGAAAAAAAAAGTTTTTCTTTACATTATGTTATAAAACAACTAATATTACCCACTTTTTTGGTAAAATATAAAAGACGGGGTCACGTCGGGTAAATGGACACCAAACATGTCAAGCTTATTAAAAATTGTGCGCACTCGCGAAATCGCAAAAAACTAGCATACCCAAAATTGGCCATAGGCGATGCTTTAAACGCTTTAACAGCTCATCAGGTTAGTGTTATCAGTGATTGATGGTCCTAGAACTATTGCTCTCATTCCGACGTTCACGGCGATATGTAACATGTGCGGCGTAATGGGTGCAATCGTCGTTTTCGCAGGCATGCGCACCTGACGCATGTTTACATGCGTGTATGTAGGGGTGGGGACTTTTTTAAAAATTGTTTTTTTTAATTCTTTTTTATGTGTAACTTTTAAAAAATTGTGGGGGAAACTTTAAAAATGTTTTCTATTTTTTTTCACTTAACTTTATTGCTATCACAAAGGGGGCTGAGAAACCCCTCTATGTGATAGCAAAATAGGTGACAGGTCCTCTTTATGGAGACATCAGGGGTCTCCAAGACCCCTAATGTCACCTAGGACCCCCCTGAAGAAGCTGATGAAGCAGAGATCTGCTTCATCAGCTTCTCTCCAGCATCTGAAGCTGGAGAGTGACACGAGAATGCGGAAGTGATGTAATATACACCACTTCCGCATTCTGACAGCGGAGAGGGGACCGGAGGGAGTTCGTGAACCGACCTCCCTCAGATCCCCTGTGACAGAGGCACTATGCTGGTCCCGGGCTCGCACCGGAGCATTTCACGCTCGCGCGCGCCCGAGTGGGTGTATGTAACAGGATGTGTATACACGCCCAGTTACATCCAAGAAGCTCCCTCTGTGTATACACAATGGCCGGCCGGGAGGTAGTTAAAGGCTCGTTCACACCATACCCATTGGGCTACATTGGGCAGCGTTGCCCAACACAGACCCAATGCATGGACAAGGCAATTTGCCCTATGTCCTATTTTGTCAATTCAAAGCAATGCAGTGAATAAAGTTAATGAACTGTCAGATTATCAAGTTTAATAATGTTTAAAATAACCCTCAACCCTTGTACAGTGCATCACGGTGCATGTGCACAATGCACATTAATGGGCACATATTATGTGCATCCCTAAGCCCACACCTGCTGTTGTGAATGAGCCCTAAAACTGCAAAAACTTTTAGTGTAAAACATTTTGTTAACAGGAGTTTCTGAAAAACAATGCAACAGTTGAAATACATTTATGTAAACGTCTTAAACTGCCAAAGGATTTGTAATTCTGTTTAGCCAGTCTTGTGAGTCACACACCACTGCCACACTTCACAGTCAGACAGCACACACCACTACCATCTGCTCCAGCTTTGTAGTTCATTGTGTTGCCTTTCTGCTTCCAGGCTGCTTTGTGTACAGTCATTCAGCATTATTACACTGCTACTGTCCAGTGAACAGAAAGATGACCAGGAAGCTGTAAAACTGAGCCAGTAAATAGTGGAATTATATTCCTGCTTATTAAGGTGTGGCTGGGTGAATTACAAAACTTCGGTAAGTAAAACTCTGCACAGAATTGCAGGAAAGTGACTTCAAGACAGAGTAAAAGATTCCCCGTCTGCAGGACCTTGGAGATCCGGACTGCTGTTCTCACATGGAGTCTGACACTCCCCTTCCCAGAGCTCCAATCAACAAGGCTGCTCAGCGAAGAGCAGCAGTCCGGCTCTCCAGGGTGCTGCCGATGCAAAGCAGCTTTTACAGTACAAAGCACACATAGGTTGTAAACATAAAAAGGGAATGCCATATTCTTTGTTTGTTATGCAGCCTGACTGCAGATCATGTAAAAATGTGGAGCTTAGAGTGTATTTCCACATTTGCAGCTAATTTTGGATAACACCTATTTTTATATTTGTTTCATGTTCCCATTCACATAGCATAAGCTTAAAAATATGTTAAAAAGTCTCTCTGGTCTCCTGCTGTTGATTGTTTTTCTATGTGTTAGTTGTTTTTTTTAGCCTTGGCCATACTGGGGTGTGCAGGGAGCTTTCTCGGTTTCCATCTATGGTTTTAGTAAGGTGTAGTCATTTAAAATGACTAAAACACTTTGTCATAACTGTCCATTTCTAATGGACCTGTTCGTTTAGATGGTCTCTGGGCATCTCACTGTGACAAATGTTATGTTACCATATTGTTTTTCTCCCTGCTCTACACTTGGTTTATATCAACCTCAGCTAAGAGATATGAGTTCTCTCATACTATATGCTTCAATACTCTTGTCCCCCCCTTTTACCTTTTCTTCTTAGCTGTTTCAGCATTAATGATTGTTTTAACATATTTTGCTGGTTACTGCATTGTGGTAACGTCTACTTAATGTTTGCCATGTCTTTTTCTATCATTTGTATGACTATGGATTTCTGTTCTGTATTAAAACTTTCACAATAAAATAAGATTAAACTTCATTGCTTAGGGTTTCTTGGCTTGTGTTAAAGGGTATTATTCATATAGGGATTATGTATGCATGTGATGAACATAAGTGATGATTGATTTTCTATATATACATTTGTTCAGTATGGGAATATACGCAATGAGATTAGAGTCTGTGGTTCAGGTTGTATTTGCTATACATCTGTTACTGATCAAGCAGAAATGCTTAGAACCTCCCACATTCCTTATTATCAAGAAAGACTGTGAAATATTCTAAATCAAAGTTTATGAAGTGTTTACAAAGTATGTATTATATCTCTTTATTGCAATATTTCTTGATTAAGTTATTCATATAAGAAAGAACATTGTATTATGTATAAATATTGGTATTTGTAACATTATATAGTTTATTAGAATGTATTATTGCATTCAACACAAGAATCCTCTATTCCCATCCCCCTTGAAACCTTATGGTTTGTCTAAAGTTTCAGATTACACTTGGACCTAGATGGCCGGAGAGGAGGGGGGGTCTGGAGCACAAAGGACTCACACTGACACACACGCTGACTTGGGGGACACACACTCGGACACACGCGGTCATGGAGGGACACACAGACACACAGACATGAGACTAACATTTTAAACACAAGAACTTATTAATACATCTACATATTTCTATACTTTAGTTTTATGCTATTATTTTGTAATCATTTGTAACTTTGTAATTAAACACATTTATGAGTTTCAAGCAAGAACGGAAGCTATTTTTCCTTTTTTAAACTTTTCACCCTAAGAACAAGAATATGAATATGACATAAAAATATTCAGCAAATATCATATTCAACATTAATAAAGAACATCATATAAGAAAGAACATTGTATTATGTATAAATATTGGTATTTGTAACATTATATAGTTTATTAGAATGTATTATTGCATTCAACACAAGAATACTCTATTTCTCTTAATTGACAACAGATGTTCCTGTTACCTTCAATGGTAGCATTGTAATGAGCATTAACCCTTTTTACTCCAAGAGTACATAAAATGTGCTTTAAAAAACTGAATGTGTAAAAACTTTTTTCCAATAAACTGAACATGTACGAATAAATAACCAATATGTCAAAAAATTAAAAAAAACTATTTTGTCAATAGTAAAAAGTCAATAGTTTGCTCTATGGAAGGTCTTTTCTTTCGGAGATGGTCTTGTCATCTTCTTCAATGATCCTGTAAAGTTAGGAAACTTTTATTTAACATGAAAAAAAAAAACAGATATAGCCATGAATAGCAAAACTTTATTTGCCACATCTTCTTTCATAGAAGGCTTTTCTCTCTCTCAGCATCTGAATTCTTCTTTTCATCTGGAAGCATCTAGAAGAATCATGTTATCTTCTAGGACTGACTTAAATAATTTCCTGTAACAGAAATGCAGTATCATTATTTTGGCATAAATATTTTACAATGTCTAATTCATGTATTCTGTACATACTTTCATTAATTACAATATGTTTGCACCTTTACTCCATACTTAGTGGAAATATTTGATCAAAATATCATATCTATGTCATTGTATGTTCATGTCAATGTTTCATTAGTTGTGAGTGAGACATATCTACCTATACTTTCCTTGACAATAAATTGTCTATTAAGACATATTCAGATCTTTTCCTGTCTTCGATGGCCTAAACTCTCCTGCATGTACTATGTGTCTGGAATCTGTGTTTAGACATGACAGGACGCAAATTCTCTTTTTTGGTCTTGATTCAAATCCTTGTTTTCGCAAACAAATAAAGGTTTTGTATCAACCCTTGAAGTATCTTTTACTTCTGCAAAATTAGAGACATGCGTGCTGGTTTTTTGTACTAAAGGTGTTGCTTTAATGTCAAAGTGTTCCTTTGTAGCTGACTCATTGGCTAAGATACATGCCATTGAACATCCTATGCTCAATTCATGATTATCTTTCATGTGTGGAGGTACTTTCACAATTGCATAGTTTTTACTTTTAGAACCAAGTTCAAGAATTGACTTTAGACGTTTTTTGTTAAAATTTCTACTTGCTTCTCGTTCTCTGTAATGTTAGGAGGGATTTGAAGGGTGAGGCATTTATTAACCATGTTTGGCTTATTTTATTATTATTTGTAAAGTAGATTTGAACACTGCCTGTCCTAACAAAGGGTTAATGGATTACAACCCTGCCTTGTGCATTATATGTTAATGAAGTAAATGAGAGAAACACAATCCTCTAATTTCAGTCCTAAGTCTTTCTATAAAGGAACAATCACTGTGAAGGTGCTGAGAAAAACCTGGAATCAGCCATGTTGCCTGCTGCAACTAAAGATCTAAAAAAGAAAAACAAATTAAAATAGAATATATATTTTTTGATGAACAGGGGCACATAAACTTATAGAGGATTTTTTTCAAATTTGAATGCAAATTTGGAAATACACTTTAAAGTGTATTTCCTCTATTGCAGCCAAACTGGGATAACACCTATTTGATATTTGTTACGTGTTCCTATTCATATTGCATAAATAAAAAAAACATCTAGATTGCTGCTTGCATAAAAGTAGTGCAATTCTCAAAGAAAAGTTTTTCTCTGTGCTGCACTTCCCCCTGGAATGCAAGGGAGGTGGGGAGGGTCATTTTTATGATAATTAACCCTGTCTGTACTGTGCTGGCAGATATCATTGTCAGTTGTACACTAGATATGACCACTGTCTGCATTAACAAAAAGATCTAGAAGCTTGGCTTCTTTCATTGTCTGTCAATGTGGGGGTGCTCAGGTTGTCCTAAATCTTTCTATTAGGACAGTCACAGCTTCCTGTTACTGAAATGGCGAGAGCAGGGGGCAAAGGCCTGCTAAATAGAGATATCTGAAATGTAAGAAATATATATTTTTTAAACTATTTGTAGAGACCCTGTGTGTATGGGAACACAGAACAATTATATCGTGGGTTTTTTCTCTATTTTGTCTGCAAAAGTGGAAATACATTTTGAATTGGTCTTAAAGTGGACCTTTAGACTAAAAAATCGAATTCTACCAATGCATCCCTCTATGTATGATGATTTATAATAACATAGACATGTCAGGTGTAAAATGCTGTGATTCTGAAATACTTCCACTTGCAGAGCATTCACTTACTGCTTTGAAAGTGCAAAATTACTTCAGTTTGCCAAAACAATGCACACTGGGATTGTCATCAGCAGAGCATTGCCGGGAAATCTCATCTCAGGAAAAGGCATTTGGTTCCCCTGAGGTGATGCACATGGTCACATGTCTAGTCACATGTGCCAGAAATCCAGGAAGTAAAGGGAGATCTAGTAATCTGCCCTTAGTAAACATAGCCACTGTCAGAAGACTTGGGAAGAAAAGAGAAATAAGGACTACAAAGAATACAAAGCCGGCAATTATCTAGAAGTATGTGTTTGTAGATTGTCATTACTAAACATTTGTAAAGGTGTGTTTGTTTTTATATTATAAAGATGTGGGTAAAGGTCAGCTTTAAATGATTTCTAAAGATTACATCAATGTTTTAAATGTTGTATTTGCCTGGAATTTTGCTTTAAAGGAGAACTATGACATGAGTGATTTCCACTCACGTCATAGTTCTAAGCCGACCTGTGACAATGAGACTGTCACAGGTCGGCTCAGTAGATCGGGAGGTGAGGGAAAACATACCGGGTTCCCTCACCTCTCGATCCTGTCACGGCTCTCTGCCGTGACAGGGGGAGGGGCTGGATTCCCCTCTCCCCGCTCCGATCTGCCAGCGCTGACTGGCGGAACGGACGGGGGAAGGGGCGGGTACAGCTGGCTCTGCCTCTAGATAGGCAGAGCCAGCTGTCACTCACGCAGCTGGGCGGATCCCGTCATCTAATTTGGGATCCGCTCCAGGTGCGGCGTCTCAGTATACCGCGAGCTGTAGCTCGCGGTATACTGAGCTTAGGGTGACGGGAGGACGCTAGTTTGTGTCCTCCCGTTACCCCAAGGAGAACTATGGGGAAAAACACTGCCCCCATAGTTCTCCTTTAATAGTGACCATGTTTTAATAGGTAGACCACATGCCCACAAAACACCAGTTTGACATGTCTGTTGTGATCAGTTATAATTTTAGCAAGTGGTGGGGCTCTTCTGTGTGAAAGATTATTGCGAAAATAAGCACAAAACATATATACAAACTATGAAAATCACATCAATGTTTTTAGACAAATAGTAAATGGAGAATTACTAAAAATATACAATTGTTTCCTTTTACTGTATATCTGTAACACATTCCCCTGCTAATGCTATTTTCATCAATTTATATTTCACACTACAGTATGTTCTAAACATACAGAAAAGAGAGAGATTTGGCCTTTACATTTTACAGGGGAAACAAATATGCAGCTTTTAATTTAGGCAGCTGGCATTTTACAGGGCATTTAGCATATTGGGGCCAGGATGCTCCATAAAAGCTTTATGACTTTTATCAGCAGGTCCATTTATTTGATTTCTCTCACTATTATCTGGTTGGATTAATTTTTTTCTTTTGTCACTTTCCCTGTTTTGTAAGGCTTCGCTTCGTGCCTTATCTTACCTTCTGTAATTAAAACTGTGTTTTTGCAGGACTAAATATTTTATAGATTGCTTGACATGGTTGCTTCTGATTACTAATATACTTATATTAAAGTGACACTAAACTCAGGAGTTAAATCTTAAAAATACATTCAAGTACCTTAACTATTAACAAAAATGTATCTTATTTGTGCATCACTCAGCTGTAGATCCTCAAATCATCTCTGAATTTGTGCCGACACTGTCCTTCCTTCTGGAGGGTGGCTACTTTTGTTCCCCATGATCCCTGTGTGTGTTGTAAAGTAGTCACCGCTCCAAGCTTGCTCATGTGATGGACTACAATCTCATGTTTAGTTTACTAATTTGTATTGAAATTGTAGTCCATCACGGGAGCGAGCTTGGGGCGGTGACTACCTTACTACACACACAGGGACCATGGGGAACAAAAGAAGCCACCCTTCAGAAAGGTAGGACAGTGTCAGCACCAATTCAGATTTGAGGATCTACAGCCGAGTGATACACTAATAAGATACATTTTTGTTAACAGTTAGGCTACTTGAATGTATTTTAAAGGTTTAGCACCTGAGTTTAGCATTACTCTAACCCTTTATCAAAATGCCTCTCTGAGTGCCACCAGTATGAAAGCGGGGCTCTGTAAACAGAGGACCCTCCACCACTGTGCATACATGAGCGATTTGACAGAAGTAATATGCTGGCAGTATACTGCGCATGTATGATAGTAGCTGTAGAAACCACTACTGCGCATGCACAGGATCTTGCTGATATATTGATGGCAGCATTGCACTTGCGCAACACTGTGGTACTTCATGTCATCCGATGCATCCCAGGCCCCCCTCAACAGCACATGCATGGGGGTTCTAATAATGCAGTACTGGGCATGCATGGGGATACAATCTCGCTCATCCTAATGACGCAACCAACCATCATATTGCTATTGCTACAAACCTAGAAAGAACCCAGATGCATTCATAGAGAAGTCCAATGGGTGAGGTTATTCGTTATAAATTGTTCTAAGTAACAAGTTTGAAGCAACTAAATAAACGGCATTTCTCTCTCACTTACCAGGCTAAAGCTTATCTTATATTATTATTATTTTGAACTTGCAATCTCAGAATGGGTGTAGGGGGAAAATAAAACTTAATTTTACTTGATGTACTCTTCTTTTAATATGACTGTAGGATGTACAAAAGTGGAGTTTACCTTGCCCGAGCTTTTGACATTCCAAAGGCTCCGCTGCCATACTGCTTCTAATAAAATAGTTTTTACCATTATAAACTAGTATGTATTTTGACAGTCTGAGGGCAGACATAACATCTGGACTATTTGATGAAAGTCTCCTGATAATCACCTACGACATTTCACATAAAATAAGAGTGGAATTGCCCTTTCCTGGAAATGAATTGTATTGGGTTTTAAGTACATAAAAAAAGATCCTGAAACATGATAGGTCTTGTGTGATTCTATCTGAAATGGGATTGTTTGTTTTTGTGACCATCTGTTATCCTTCTGTTAGATTTTCACTTCCTGGTGATATCTTTGCAAATCGTAATTCATTTCCCTTTCTGACAGCAGAAAATTGTAAATACATGCAGAGAAAGTCAGCAAACATGAGGCTAGAGATTGTTTGTTGCTGTACAGTGACAGACGGTTATAATTCTGGTTCTGTATGCAGCCTTGCTTTGAAGTGAACAAAGGTGTTATAATACCATGCAGACATTAGCAAATCCATTCACAAACCTGACAAGTTTTGGTCAATTTGATATTTTTATTGCATCATTTCAATTCATCTAAATACGTACATATAGATCTATCTGATTTGTGCATCATGGAATTCAGGAATGCTGATTGCCTGTATTTCTGAATTGCATTATTTTCCTTAAAAGGGAAACTATATTGGTTTTGAGTCACTTTTTAAGTCTGCAATTTAAACTGATGATTAATATCTGTTTTTTTTTAAATCTACAGACAACTTTTGCTTGACAAATAAACTTTTGATACATTGCACAGCACACTTTGGGCTTGCTAAAGAGACAGCACTGCAGAGGTTGCCTGCTTTGAGGATGTGGCTTGCCATGCAAAATTGGTTTCTGAGCCATCCAACAAGCGATGATTCACTGCAATGTGAGTGACTATTTCACTTAATTTCAGAATTTACATCAAGGAAACAAAAGAAGAGCCTGGAGAATGTTTAAAGCAGCCTATGGCTCCATCTGCTGGCTCTAAAGGATAACCCAAAATGTTAATATGCTATATTTCATTTAGATTGTAAGGTGACAAGGCCCTCCTTACCATCTTGTGTTGATTTGCATTGTAACTGTAATGTCTTCCTTATATTGTAAAGCGCTGTGCAAACTGTTGGCCCTATATACATTTTTGTTTCTGCATTGGTTTCCCCCTTAAGATCCATTACATTTTAGACTTAGACTGGGATGCCTCAAGATTTTGCATACTTTTAAAAGGTGCCTTGACTAAAAAAAAGGTTGAGAAGCACTGCTCTAACCTGTTGAAGCTCCAGTGCAGGACTAATTCATCAGTTGAATCATGGTCCCTCTTGTGTCCAGCAACTGTCATTACAATGATCAAATTCTTATACACAGGCGTATTGTTCTCCAGAAAGTAGTCAGCAAGGATAGAGCACAAGGCTGTACATATCAAGTGGAAAAGTAAAAAACATGCAAAAGCCTAGGGGCCCTGTCATAGGTTATTAAACTGTCTGGTAAAAACACAGGGGGAGCAGGTCTAGATTCCAATGTAGTAACCAAGACAAACAATACAAATAAGAGAGTGTATTATCAAAGGATAACACATCCGTTTTTTTAATACTTCCAGGGTTACCAAGCAACCTTTTAATTGTAACCTCTCAGCTTTTTTTCCTGTGCTTTAAAATCCACCATCATTGACCCACATCAGTGTAAATGTTGCTTTGTGTATATCCAGCAGTCTGTGGAATGCAGAAATGGAATGAGAATGAGAAGAAAGGTATCTGTTCCATATACATTTTGATCAAACATAATGATCAAAATGATGATTTCTATGCTGTGCTCATGGAATCCCTGGAGAAGCAGATCACACACAAACTGCTAGAAGCAAGTAGTCTCTGCATACATTTAGCCACAGGTTTAAGAGCTCATGCCTCCAGACAAGGACTGGCAACAAGAAAGGCATAGGCATTGTTAGACTACAATGGCATATGGAGCATGCCTTAGGATCCAGGCCTGCAACTTTGCCACAGTCATTGTTGGTTTAAAACTTGTTTATTACCACTACTTGCAGAGGCCAGACATAATGGGCATCATTGATTACAAAGCTCCCTCATCAGACCTAATTTTTGGAGTTGTGACCATTGAACACTGCTGAAAAAGTGACTTTTCATGTTACCTGTAAAGTCTGGACATCCAGTGCATCACATAACCTCAGCTTTAGGTAAGTAAATGAGACTATGGGGGTGATTTACTAACCTAAACACACGCACGCACCAGGTGTGTGTGATTTTCACACAGCAAAACGTATTTATCAACCAAAAAGTCTCTAAAAGCATATTTCCACTAATGCCATATATGGAAAAATCATGCACATGATGCATATATAATGCTGCTTCACAGTTTAGACAAAAATGGTTAGCTCATGCATTTACATTCCTGCATTCATCAACGCAAGCAACATAACATAGAGTTAATTTACACCACATTACCTTGCAATTCATTGCAGGGCTTTGCACAACACACCTGCTGGGTGTGTACACACTACAAAGGTGTTTCGATTCCTCCCATAGATCATGCTGGGAGGGAACACACTACAGAGGTGTATACACGTTCGTGGTGTGTTTAAAAGGTTAGTAAATCAACCCCTTTGAGTTTAGGATTTTCATTAAAGTAACAGTGCATTGCGATTGTTTTGCTATTTCATAATCAACCAGTGCTCTCTGGGGTTAATATGTGAAATCCACACAAATCATTAGATAGCTGATTGCCTACATTTCTCACATGGAGGTATGTCAATCCCTGGGATATCCTTCACACTTTATATCCAGATTGAACAAACCACTAATTTCCTCAATCTATATTGAGATTCACCACTACACAATATCATATTCTATTTTAATATTTATTACTGTTAAGCAATAATATGTATTTTGCATGTCATTATATCACACTTAAATGCATTATCATCACACAAAAAACAATAAATCAGTTAAAGGCACAACTTCACCCTTAAAATAAAAACAATTTCTAAAGAAAATGATCCCTTTTAGCTTTCTATTTATATTTAAGGAAGCTGATGCTTACCACAATAGGAATATAAATATGTTTTATACTTTATTGTACCTTTTCTTTAGAACACAAACACATACACTTTTTTTAATTGCAGTGGCCAATTTATTAATCCATTAATCTTATATTAGAAAAGGAACTCTATAATCTAATTATTATTTAAACCCATATCCTTATTTCATTGGTGTTTAAATATTCATTGCTCTCCAGTTTTAATAATTTAGAGTTTACATCACCTTCTGTTGAATGTTAATGGAAATAATCCATGATCTGTACTATCAATCCATCAGTTGTTCCATCATGTTGTGAACTAAAGTAAATGTATAGCCTAATTGGGGTTTTTTTTTGTTATAGAAAGGTTAAAACCCTTGTCAGTTTATTTTTTGCTGTTTGTCATGCATTGGTGGAATGTCCATTTGCTTCCTGCTCTGCAAATGCAACAGGAAATAAGAGGTCATTTATTGAGAGGAAACAAGAGGAATTTCCATACTGGAATAGGTGTTCCCCTCACTTCTGACGACTGTAAAATTTTGGATTACCCATCACTTGTCGTCCCACTGATAATAGTTACCACGACAAATAGGGGGTTACTCCCCTCTGCAGTATGTGCCCAAGCGTTGCATCCTGGGAAGGTTAGATCAGCAGAGCATTACTGGTAAATCCATCTGTAATCTCACAAGATGTCAGGGAAATACATTTTCCTCCTCTGAGATGATGTGCATGGTTACCTGTCCTAGTCACATGTGCCAGTGTTCCCTAACTGTATGTGCCCTAAATCAACGAGGATGGAGAGATCTCCAACCACATCAGGATTGAAACCACCCGAACGAAACGCTTTCGATCCGCCACTTGTTTACATTTATTCCATCACACGTGAGTGTCAAACACCGCCTTTTCATTTCCACGTTTATTCACCTCGATTCACTGTTACCCCCCTGTTATTTCCCGTCCACACAGTCTGTGCCAGTCAGTTGCGCTCCTTCCTTTTCTTTTCTGCTCAGTACTATAGTTAGACACCTCTGTCTAATATCATAAGGAGCCACACACCAACCACAAAACACCACACCCCCTAGGAGTGCGCTGACTATTTAGACCTTATCTTCTTAACTTTCTACTGAGTAAAGGGTCTGAATACTTAAGTACATGTGATATTTCCGTTTTTAATATTTTTAATAAATAAACATATATTCCTAAAATTCTGTTTTCTGTTTTTTTTGAACGACTACACACCTCCATCTAAGAAAACAGAAGAATCCAGTGAAACAGCAAGTACCTAATATGGTATGCTGATATCATGTAGCATTAACCCCACAGAGCATTGGTTCAATATGTCGTTTTTTTAGAGCAACATTGTAATTAAAATGTTCTATTATCACACTGTTGGTGAGGGCATAGCTGGGGATGACTTTGAAATATTCCACAATGAACATTAGTGGGGTGTAGCTTGTTTTCCAAGAATCTATAGAAGGGAGTGATGGAAACTATTTAAACAGGATTAGAAGATTCAGAGCAGAAAGATAGACATACTATTCCTGTCCCCAGCATAGATTAATTACATGGGAAATAGCTACATGCAGGACTTTGAAGGCAATGAATTAACATTACAAAGCCAGCATTTTCAAAAGGAGAGTACAGCAATGGCAGTCTCCTATCATTCTTAGCATAGGTCTCCCTTAAAGGAGAACTATGGGGTTAAGTCTTTTCCCCATAGTTCTCTTTAGGGTAATGGGAGGACACAAACTAGCATCCTCCCGTCACCCTAGGCTCAGTATACCGCAAGCTTAAATATCCTGTGGTTTGGGTTTCGAAAGGAGCATATGACTTTCACATAGCATTCATGGCTTGTGTCTGAGCAGCCAATTTCTAGGCCTGAACATTGTATTGTAAGGCGGGGGGTGACAACATCAATCCTGCGTATGCTCTGACAACATCAGACAGGGAAAATGGTATTTGGGGGATGGGGAGCTGTTAAACTATGGCTAAAGTTCCACTTTATATTGTGCAACCCAATGACTGTCCTTGTTGACACTGACAAACTCTCTATTACAGGAAGTCTGTAGAAGACAGAAAGACACAGAGGGGGATTTCTCAAAACTGGAGCAGAGAAAATCTGGAGCAGGTGTGCAGGGCAACCAATTGGCTTCTCTCTTTCATTTTCAAATCTTAACTAAACAAACTAAAGAGAGAAGCTGATTGGTTGCCATGCACATCTGCTCCAGATTTTCTCTGCTCCAGTTTTTATAAATTCCCCTCACAATATTTATTTATAAACCCTACCTCAGAAATGTTTAAGGTTTAGTTGCACATAACTGTGTAGTTGGCAGTGACAATTAGTAAAATTTTTGACAAGACAGGTTTTTAATAGGGATGCACCGAAACTGATACTAAAATCGGTATCAGTGCCGATACCAAGTATTAAATGCTCCTGATGCTTATCTTGATACTGGAACTTCTGGTATCAGGAAGCCTGGCAGCGAGTCATTACATCTATACTCCCTCGTCACTTGGCTTCCCAGCCAATCAGGAAGTCAGGTCGCTGTGTAATAACTTGCTGCCCAGCTTACGGATTGGTCGGGAAGCTGGCCAATCAGGAAGTCGGGCTGCGAGTCATTACCCACCCCCCTGACTTCCTGATTGGCCAGAAAGCTGTTTTTTGCTATTAGGGAAGCCAGCCTGCAAGTCATTACACGCCGCCCGGCTTCCTTAATGGGACTTTCGGTATCGGTGAGTAACCAAAAAAAATATATCGGTACTCGTACTTGATACCGAAAAAACGGTATTGGTGCATTCCAGGTTTTTAACATTTTTGACAGGTCACTATTCAGAAGAAGGAGCTATACGTTTGTTCTCTGTACCGGTCCTGGTCGAAACATTTAACTGAATTGGGCAAAAAAATTATAATTTTGTTAATGGGTAAATAACTAAGGTTAGTATTTGCCCAATAGTTAAACCCCATTGTTTTATAGCTCTCTTCTACCAGTTTAGGAGATTTAACCTGACATTCTGCTCTGTCTAATACCTGTCACCTGGAGAGCAAGTGAAGTAAAATCTTTCAAAAGGGGATTTGGACATTAATTAAACTGACAGGGTTCTAATGTATTTAATTGCTGTCTGTATATCTGTTGAGGGGATTTCCACTTACGTCGATATTGTCTGACACTTGTCATTTGGACAGGAAGCAAAGAAAAATCTCCCTATTAGGTACACAGGTAGTAATAAACGACTACGGAGGTTCTTAACACGAAGGCCAGACAACTGTTAGACTTCCATAGTCTACTATAATAGTGTCTTTTATGCTGTCTGTGTCACCACTGGGGTATATTTCCCTTACTTCTTGTTCTGTGTGATAGCTAGTGATGGGCTGAACACAGCCGAGTTCGGTTCTAACTCGAACTTCTGAACATGGAAAAAGTTCTAACTTGAACTTAGAGTTCAATGTAAGACTATGGGAGCAGAACTTGTCAAATTAAATGTCCCATTTTTGAAGGCTCATATGCAAGTTATTGGCCATAAAAGGGTATGGGGATTTGGGTACTGCCCTGGGGGACATACAGTTTTTAAAGAAGGAGCAGGGATTTTTACATTGCACAAAGCAAAAATAAAACTGAAACATTTCTTTAAATATCATGCCTGGGGGGTCCCTTAAACTGCCTGTGAAGTGGCGGATCTGTAAAGAAACAAAATTACATGTAAATTGCTGGTAATTGATTGATTTTCCTTTAATCTAGTGAACAACTGCTCGGGATATGAAGAGGCCACAAGTTGCCTTTCAGACATGATGCAGGGCTTATTATAACATTTTATTAGAAAATGTGGGATGTGAAATTAGTGCTTGGGTGCAATACTTTATCGAATGTGGTGCTTGGTGCACTATAAACTGTTGTACAATGGCTTACTATATAAAAAAAGAGAACACCTGCGACACGGAAGGGGCAACACCTGCGACACAGAAGGGGGAACAGCATTGAGGAACCTGATGCTGAAAAAAAAATGTAATAAAAAAATTTAAAAAAATAAATAAAAAAGCTGCGGCTGAAAAGAAAACATTTTAATTTTAAAAAATGTAAAAAGAAAGAAAAATTAAAATAGAAAAAACCCCAAAAAACTAGAACACTGGTGATGCAGGAGAAACACCAGTGATGCCACTGAAACACCAAAAAAAAAAAAAGACAGCAAATATACAGCACATAAAATACTATATACAGTACAGAGTACTGTATATAGCAATAAATGCTGTGTAAAGCACTGACACTTCACTACACTGACACCAGTTAACTTTCCCTACACTACACTACATTGAAAGAAACACTCTATGCACCTCCAGCAACATAGTACATAAGGCTACCATATAAGCAGCCTTTTATAGTGTGGGGCTGGAACTTAACTGTGAGCCATGATTGGGCAAAGTCATCATTACTTTGCCCAATCATGGCTCTTACAGAGCCCTGTGCCATGATTGGGCAAAGTCTTGCACCTGACCTGTGGTCAGGTGCATTGCTTTAGCCAATCAGGTCTCTACAATGCACTATGCGGTGCACAGTGAATTGCGGGACGCTTGGCGGGTGAACAGCCCGCTGATCACCCTGACAGTTCGTGTGTTCGCCGAACACATGAACTAACGATGTTCAAGTCGAACTGTTGTTCGAGTCAAACTGTTGTTCGACTCGAACATGGAGCCCATCTCTAGTGATAGCTGCCAGATAAACAGGAAGAAGAAATCACCCAAAAATATGTCAGTTGATGTATCCTTTCCCACTCAATCCAAAAACAAAAGAAATGTTTTTGTTTGGTCCTCCACCTTCCACCTTTTAACTGCCAATAAAAAAGTATTCTATCTCTGATTTTGTAGCAAACATTTATATTAGAATTGTTAGTTCCCTTTAGATTCTACATTTTGCATCAGTATTGTTTAAAACATAGATAATTAAACAGTACCAAAACAGATGAGGAGCTTGCACAATAAGCCTTTGGTGATAAATTATTAAACCAGAAACTGAATACAGCCACTTCCTATTTTTACAAATGTATAATCAGTCATGACCTTTTTAACACCGTCTTAATAAATGTGGCACCAATAATCATGGGAAATATGATCGAATATGCACAGTTTATTTTAGGTATAATTATAGCTGGCTCTTCTAGCCAACTACATAAGAGTGTATTCAATTTATATATTAATTCTTTCTGACATGAGTAATTTACTGAAAATAAAGGATTTGACATGGTATTTGAAATTGGAGCTGCTAAGAGCAATGTTTGCGCCCAAATTCAACAGGAAATGCCAAATATGTTATAGACCCTATTAGAAAATGAATGGGTAAATATATAAGCAACCTGAGTGGCTGGACTTAATGAGATGGCTTGCAGCTATAAACATTATATTTGATAACTAATAAAGCTCAGTCTGCTGCACTAATAGCATTTACCTTAAAGCATTGCAGAGCCCATAAATCACTGCAGGCTTCGTCTGCACCTTCCATGGCTATCTCTGATTGCTGAGCAAATGACACGTCCTGGATTGTTGCTTATGTGAGGATTTCATTAACAAAATTTGGAATATATGCCTTTTATATTTTGCAGCTTATTTCATGTTATTGCTTTTACATTGGCTACTTTTCTTAATTTAGTGTCTCTGAAATTGATATGAAATCTAAATTTCAATCAGAACTGATACATCTTGAGGTGCTCCTGTCTAGGAATTAAGTATAGCAATCCATCTAAATCCACAAGAGATTTCTACACTACACGCATGTATGTTTTCGCTCTTGGTTTATTTGGTAAAAGTGTAATGTCTTAATGGACTGACGTGTAACAGTTTTCCAATTATGTCTGAACTGGAGGTTCTATAATCCTTGTTGCTTGCCACTGTCTTTTCTTAGTAGAATGCACTCATCAGTTCTGTAACTGCAGTTGTATTGATAATATTTAAACAGTGAATATACTTTCATTAACCTATCCTTCCTGATGTAAATGACAATATCCCCCCCGTACATACACTCCAGCTGCTAAGCACACCTACAAAGTGTTCCCCAATAAACGTATATAAAGCCATCTTCTGAGACTGGAGACATTCAGAAGATGGCCATATACAAGTCTATGAGCTGCATAGGTGTTCAGGCCAGAAAAGATGATAACAAGAGGCAGGCTATGGGCTGTCCTGTTGAGGTGTTGGGGTGTGGTATAGTTTAGGGGCTTTAGGGATGGATTTGTACAGTTTTTTTTGAAAGTACACTCACATTTTAAAGTAACTTGGTAAAAATGTGACCACCATGAAAGCTAGCAATGAAAGGGTTTCTACCTACCAGTTAGTAAAGTAGAGGGCCACAGGGTTACAGACCAGATAGAATGGTCAGTAAATATTCCAACGGCAGATCGACTCCCTGCTGTTCCTCTGACTGTGTTCGTTTCTATGTCTCAGTGTAGGTTTACACCAGAGCAAATGCATTAGTACATATGTGTTGGCATGCGCTGGTGATGTGTGCTGCAGTGCATTCCTAACCTCTCTAGCATTATTTTTATAGTTTAGTTCCAATTTAAAGTGGATGTATAGACAAAACTTTTTTTTTTTAGTTTTGGACAGAAAATGGAAGGGTTTGAGGGTATAAAACATGCTCACTGTGAACCCGTGTGAAAATTTCTCTTCACTTCCTATCCCAAAGATCAACAGGAATATAGAGGTAATCTCCCAATGTGACAGAATTCCCCCTCTTAGACACAGGAACAGGTATTCCCAGTGGAAAATTCTAACATTTTGGATTTCTCCTCTCTTTTTGGTGACAGTGGCCAACAGTACAAATAGATTGGTGAATCTCCTTATTGGGAACAATGACAGCAATAAAACCTAACCCTTCCTCACTCTGTCCAAAACTAAAAACGTTTTACATAGAAATACATGTAAACTGCTGCCTCCCCAGATCTATATACTAACCTTGACAAAATGTTGTTTGGCCACTCAGGCACAGCCTCTGTCACATGGCAGCAGGGGGAGAGTCTCTACCCCTTGCAGGTATACAGGGTTTCTTGCCTTTACACTGCATGGCTGAACAGTAAAAGGTACAGTAAATATTTGCAACTGGAACTGGTATCTGTCCAGCGAAACCTGTTGCTTTGCACTACATGGGCAATGCACAAGATCTTTTTAAGGCTGCTTTTTAAGATGCTTATTGAAGGATTTATTTAATGCAGAATTTTTTTTTCAAATAGCTCTATGATTAAGCATAAAAATGATAAGCTGGTGAGAGATCATTTAAAAAGAAAAAGTCCCTACTTATATTAAGGGCAATAATCAACAAAAATTCTTCACTAATGTAATTGTACATGACTGAAAAGAGCAAAGGTACCAAGATTTTACAAAAGCCATGTAAAATAGTTTAAAGGCTAAGCAAGCCTTTGACGTCTAATTTATGTATATGATACATCAATATTTATGAGAACAGAGGCAATGTTTAACCAGATCTATACAAACCCCCTAATACTGATTTCTAGATGTGAATGTATGTGGCCGTGATTGAGCATCCATCGTTGTCGTCTTCCCAGACTAAAAATCGAAGTAAATATTTTGTACTAAGGAAAATGTAATAAACTATTGCCGTGTTCAAAAGCTTGAGGCTTAGATGGATAGTTATCCAAAAGTTGCTGCCAAAAGAGATGACAGCTTATTTGATATCCATGTACAATAATTTTTTGCTGAATGAACAGTTCCCTGGTTTGGGCTAATTTCTGTCTGGTGCCCAATCATGAGAAATACCAGGAGCTTTTTCATCTCATGGTCCAGTTTCTTTACTGAGCTATGATTTAATGCTTATGATGTTTGCCTTACCTAAGTAAATGAGGATTTGGTATATAGCTACTGATTATGCTTTATGCCAGATCATACATTTGTGACCTGAATCAAGAATTTGTATTTGTTTTCTGTACAAGAAAGAAATGGGGCAGCAACTGATGTTTATGCTCTCTGGGCATATGTCATGACAGTTTTTCAAAAACTTCTATTGGGAACATATGATTGACACTTTAGAATCTGGACTGAGGGGGCAGTTTTATTTTGTTCCATAAGATACCACAGTCAAAACTGGGGGGGGGGCACTAATATTTTTCACCACTAAATCATACCACTGAAAAAAACTAAATAAGTATATATAAATAAAAGATGAGATGACAAGGGAGCATGAAGCCGGCTTCCCGGCCAATCAGAAAGCCGGGTCCTGCATCATTACACGGCGGCCAGCTTCCTGATTGGCCAGTTTCCCGACCATTCAGGAAGCCGGGCAGTGCGTCATTACAAAATAATAGCAATTAAGTAAGTGAAGGGTTAACTTTGCCAACACAAGGTTGCAGTAAGCAGACTTCTGTAATTCCACACAAGGAAAGGTGCTGGAGAGCATGTCAGCCTGGAGCTCCAAAGTGCAGGAGTCAGGAAGATTGCAGCCTGTCAACATGGAACTCAGGATGGAGAGCGGTGAGGTAAGTAGTATTTTTTTTTCAGGATGGAGAGCAGTGTCTCTCGGCAGCCAACAAGAGGAACATCCCTCCCTTCAAATTCCATGGCTACATGCCATGGAGTCGGCTACGGGGCGTTCTGGCCGGCGGCACCGCAATGAACAAGCAGCGGGTGCACAGGTCCCGTGATGTCACTCGAATCCGCCAGCGGGGGGCAAGCAATAACCTATGGGGGGCAATTGCCCCCCTGTAGCGATGCCACTGCCCCTAAACCTTGTGGCTTAAATTATTTGCTTTATTAACTTGATATGAAAGTCAATACAAATATGTTTGACACTTTACACAGAAGATTACAACTCTGTTTCCCAATTTTCGATATTTGGGTTGTTGGTCATTTTCATGCCTGGAATTAATCATTTAGTCAAATTAAGTTTATTGATTTTAACAGAGAAAAACAACAGACACATAGACAATTTTAAAAAGAACATAGTTTGACCCATAATAAAGCACATCACACTTCAATGGCAAGGTATGTCCAATGTGAAGATTCTTTGGGGTGGTGTAGCTCTGCAGTAGAGTAAGGATTCAACTAAGGTATGACGGACTAGGTAGGTATAAAGTCTCTTCTGTTACAGAATCTTTTGGCACCCTTTTACCCCAGACAGAGGCAGAGCCCTTTTAAAGAGATGCTATATTGTACAATTTTACCTGATTGCTTTACAATACTTGAAAAGGATACTGTATTTAAGCCTTCCAGACATTGGCATTTTAGCATATTTTTTTACAGTTTCATGTTTAACAAAAAACATACTTAGAATCATATATCCCATTTAAAAGAAAACAAATATGCTTGTTTCCTTTTTTGGGGGGAATTTATGCAGCTGTCCATTGTCAAATTTTCTCACAGCTGAATAACACCTTTAAAAGTGTTTATCTGTGTTCTTACAATACTCCCAGATTTTTGATCAGAGATATCTCTATTCTTGGCAGATGAGTCATCAGTCAACAAAATAGACATTTTGATGGATTGTTCCATTATCTAGCAAACTCAAGTGACCTTGTTCTTTCTGCAGAACCTCTTATTTTAAAAAATGTAAGCAGTTCACAGGAAAAATGCTTCATACTATGAAAGTGCTTGGAGGTTAGCTTGTCACTCAACATCACAGTGTTGACATTTGAAACCAAACTCTCTCAGAATGTAACCTTCCAAACAGCGCCTTAGCTAGATTATTGTGCGCCCGAGGCAAGAACAGAAAATTTTGCCCCCCCAGCAGACATGTGCGGTATGCAACGTCATGTGTCCCGCCTCCAGGATGGCAGCGCGCATGCGCAGAATGAGCTGGTGGCCAAATCCAAAATAGCATAAAAATTTGTTTCGTTTGACGAAACTAATGAAAACATTTTTCATGCATTTAGTCCGAAACAAATTTATAGTCTTTGCACATGCCTAGTTGTGTGTGTGTGGTTATTTATTTATAATTTCTTTTTTATTATTATTATTTTATTTGTATTCTTTTTACTGTTGGGGGGCTTTGGGGAAATATCAGGGGTGTAAACAGACCACTGATATTTCCCTTTTGAAGTACACAGAGTCCTCTGCCTGTACAGGTGGGGGAGAGCAGTGGGAATCCGAGGAGAAGCTGGAGCCTGTGTCGCTGCTCTTCTCCCTACCAAGGGAAAATAAAAGATCTAATAATACCACCCCAGGAGGAGCACAAAATATGCCACTTAGCTGCAGAAGAACCTTGTGACTGCATTTTTAGATGGTGGGAAGATCCCCCCTCTCATTAAAATGACATAGAAAGCTCTTCACTGCTGTGGAGAGTATATAAGATTTAATAAAATAAAAAATAAATGGAATGGAGTTCCTCTGATATAATGCCTATCCAGACACAAATGGGTGGCTAGGAAAGGGAGGACACCGAGCATGCAGCCCCCACTTCCTGCACCATATTAGGCCATATGCCTTTCAACATTGGGGTGGTGGGTACCTTGTCACAATGTTGAACATGTGCCCCCCAAAAAAGGTGGGGGTCACAGTAAAATGGAGTGGGCTTATGGTGGAATCTTAAAGTCCCCTTTGTAATAAGGCAGTTACCAGATATGAACCCCTCCCAGGACATTAGTACCCCTTACCTGTTCCAAGAAAGAGTTATCAGCAAAAAAACACCTAATTCAAAATCCTTTTATAAAAAAACAACAAAAAAACACAAGTTTACCAGATTTTAAAATGAAATGTATTAATGTTCCCAGAAGTAAACCCAGAGTCAATCCAGTAAAGCAATCTACACCAATCATGATGACCCATCGTCCGCCAATCTGTACACAGTGCACTCCCACAAATAAATTACAGATTCTTGGCTGTGGTAATACCATCAGGACCAAATTTGGTCAATTACATTTTTAAGGATTCCCGGGTGCACTACTGCACAGGGAATATATAATTTAGCAGTGGAAGAGCAGCATATACAGTGATTGATTTCAATGGTGTTGGGATTCAAGTTCGATTGTTGTTCAGCCAAACTGCCGACATGTTTGAGCAACAATATTTGTCTTCTCCAAAATTACAGGTGCACTAAGGGCATTCAATAGGTGTGTGTTAATAATATTGTAATTATGATTCAAAGGATCACTGCGCTAGGACTGGATTCTATATAGCTAATAGGACCAGCAGCAACTCTGTGTAACAAAGGTATCTGATATGGTAATTAAGTTGCGCTAGATCTAAATAGATGTGAATTCCAAAGTGAAAGAATAAACTATTAAATCACAAACAACACCTAAACTTCTATATAAATACCGAAATCTTCTGTCTCGATATGTGATCAATAAGTGTATAAATCAAACGATCAATATAAACCAATCTCTTGAATCAAAAGAAAACCATAATTAGTGTATAAATGCCGGAAGTTCCTATTACGGCATATGATACGTGGAACATGTATTCAAACACCCCACAGTGTCTCAATAAATATATATTTGACAGAAACGGAGTGCTCCCACAGTGTAGCCTAGAGTCCTCTGTAACGAGCGAATGAAACAGAAAACAAAATAAAACACTTAATTCCAATCCTTATATAGGTGACCCATAGTTATAGCACTCATACATGTGTCAACTTAATCTAGTGAGCAAAAATAATGATTTCAATAACTTATTCGTGAAAATATATGTAAGTCGGACGTCCGTAACCCGGGGACTGCCTGTATATATATATATTTTTTAGTCCTGACCTGTCTATGGGGGCTACTGTACATCTGTGGTCGTCATACAGAAAATTTTCAGGACAGGTTCTAAACATAGAAGTCAATAGTAAGTGTGCCGCCCCAATGGGGCATACAATATGTTATTAGCATTATTAGTAGATTAGAGTTTATATAGATTGTTTCCCTATACTATTTTCTATAGTCATTCTATATTTGTTCCTATATTGCTATCTAGTGGCCTTTTGTGGTAGTATATTTATTTTTCAATGTTGCCTTCCCTGATATCTCTGAGGTCGATGACTCAGTTCATCTCTACGTAAGCCCCACCCTTCTTCCTGAGAGCAGTACTTCCTGTGTCATGGCCACAGCTAACAGGCCACATGTAACTAGGACACATGTACTCTACATAGTACGCTAGTATCGCTATCACAACAATCGGAGTCAGAATAGTAAGCCACTGCGCAGACACAGCATCTGGGGAGGAGCATGGGATGGTCGCAAAGTGTGGGGGGAGCAAAAAGGATAACTGAACTTTGTTTTAACTGGTATTTATCCTTTATTGACAAAAAAAAGGTCATACTAAAAATCAAGCTGTGATCCTTCTTTGACAGCTCCAGTGGCACTGGAGCTTATATTGTTGCTACCTGTGTTCTGTATGTGCTTCTGGTATGCAGAGATCATGAAAGGCAGTGCTTTTAATACACTCACTTCTGATAACGTGAACAGGATTCTGAATGAGGCCCTGGGCTCAGTAGCAGGAACATTATTTTGTCACTAAATCTGTACAGGAGGTGAGTAGAAACCTAGATGGAGGAAAGCTGGTGGATGTGGTATACCTGAATTTTGCAAAAGCATTTGACACAATACCACAGAAATACTTAGTGCACAAGCTGTGATCTATGGGCATAGATAAAGTGGTGTGTACATGGATAGAGAACTGGCTACAGGAACGTGTCAAGAAAGTATTGATAAATTGCTCTTTTTCAGATTGGTCTAAGGTCGAGAGTGGCGTGCCACAGGGTTCTGTGCTAGGCCCCATACTGTTTAACCTGTTTATAAATGATATTGGGGAAGTTATTAATAGTCATGTTTCTGTGCTTGCAGATGATACTAAAATTGGGAGGGTAATAGACATGAGCTTGGACATTTTAACATTATAGGAGGACCTGGATAGATAGAGGAGGAGTGTACAACTAAGTGGAAGATGAGGTTTAATGTTTAAAAATGTAAAGCAATGCATTTTGGGGTTAAAAAGGCAAGAGGAATAAACTTTAATGGGTGCTCAACTAGGGAACTCAGAAGTAGAAAAAGATTTGGGGGTCATAGTTGACTGCAGATTAACCAATAGCATGCAATGCCAGGCTGTGGCAAATAAAGCTTTGCTGGGCCGTTGCAAGACTATTTTGTGCCCTAGGCAAGACAAGCTACTTGCACCTCCCCACCCATGGCGCAACCCTCAATCCCCTCCCCCACGCAGGCTCCATTCTTCTGTGGGTTAGCTTCTGCAGGCGACAGGTGGATGTAATTTAATTTGAAATAGGCAATAGCAGACTGACTATTGAAACCTCACCCACTGAACAGAGGAGTGAACCTGAGAGAGAACGTTGTCTCTCAGATACGCCCCTCTGCTTAGTGGGCGGGTGCAATAGCCAGCCTCACCGTGGGGCGTGAATGGTCAAGGCTGCACCCTAGGTAGCAGTGGCAGTGCGCCCTAGGCGGCTGCCTAGTTTGCCTAGTGGCAGCACTGGCCCGATCACTGGATCGGCCTCATCTCGAGTATGTGGTTCAATTTTGGTCAGCAATCCACAGGAGGGATGACCTTGAGCTGGAGAGAGTCCAGAGAAGGACATTGAAACTAATTAATGGGCTGAAGGACCAAAGCTATGAGACAAGTTTGCTGAATTTAAACTTGTTCATTCTAGAAGTGAGGCAATTAAGAGGGGAGATTATTTTGATGTACAAAATGTTTAATAGGGATGGCAGTATCAGTAATAAACTTTTAAACTTCCTAAAGAAGACTAGAGGCCACCACCTAAAATTGGAGGAAAAATGATTTAACCACAAGAGACGTAGGGGTTTCTTTTCTGTTAGAGCGGTAAAATTGTGGAACTCTCTTCCACAAGCAGTGGTATCAGCAGAGAGTATTGAGGGCTGCGCGCACCCCTGATTGCCGCACCCTGCGCGCACCCCTGATCGCCGCACCCTCCGCTGCACTCGTACTCGCCCAAATGCTCCGATGCCTAGCACAAGTACTTCCAGTATCAGGAAGCCGGGCAGCCCGCCATTACACACTGCCCAGTTTCCCGATTGACTGGGAAGCGGCTCCATGCTCTCTCGTCATCTCATGATGAGAGAGCATGGAGCCGGCCTCCCGGCCAATCAGAAGGCGGGGCGTCGTGTCATTACACTGCGCCCGGCTTCCTGATTGGCCCGGAAGTCAGCTCCGGCTGGGTACTGGAGGAAGGTCACGTTCTCGCTGGAGAGGCCCTCGGGTTGACAGGCTGCACATACCTTGTTTCCCTGAAAATAAGACCTAGTACTATTTTTGGGAATTGCTAAAATATAAGGCCTACCCAGAAAATAAGACCTAGTTGTGACGATTCCCAGGGCCGGTGGTGGCATAAGGGGGAACCTGAAGAGCCGCGGGAGAGAATCAGCGGTGCCAACGAAGCCAGCTCTAGAGGAAGCGAGGCGGCAGCACAGGGACCAGAGCTGCATAAGCTGATGTTTCCTCTATATAGCGCCGACTCCTGTCACAGGCGAAGTGATATCAAATGCACTCTGCCTGTGAGGAATCTATAGTGAAAGCGCGCTTCGCTCATTCTGGTTACCAAATTGCTCTTGGAAAGGTATGGCTCCCCTGATTGCCCTGATCACCCTATTCTTAACTTTGCCATTTTGGATTATTTAATTTGGATTTGCATAACTTTGGATTGTTATATATATATATATAAAAAAGACCTTACCCCCAAAATAAGGCCTAGTGTGTTTTTTTGAGCCCAAAAAAATATAAGACAGTGTCTTATTTTCAGGGAAACACGGTACTAAGGTAAGAGGGGACTTTCTTGTTAATCGGGAAGCCGGGTGGTGAGTCTTTACACCCTGCCCGGCTTCCAGGCTAACCAGGAAGCCAGGTGGCGAGTCATTACGCACCTACGTTATTCTTTTTTTTCCAGTGGCATGATTTAGTGGTGAAAATTATTAGTGCCCCCACAGTTTTGACTGTGGTATCTCATGTGCCCCCCCCCTATATATTGTTCCTAGAGTCGCCACTGCCATCTGTTCACCCTTTCAGCCTTGTGTTTGTGTATAGCACAATATAAAACAAGCAGTTTAATATTTAGAAGCTGGATTATGTATTTGTTACACACTTATTGAAGGGTATTAGCCTTGATCTGCAGTAGCCATTTCAGTATCCTGACCATGAGTTAATAAACATTAATAAACAGGATAGTCATTATATAGATAGAAATCCAGACAATTCATTCTTTTTAATGTCAGGAATTGTGCCACTTATTCGGCACATATACAGTACTTGGCAATTGAATGGAATAGAGCAGCAGAGGATAGAACCATAATGGAGAGATTTCTATCTGATATTCTTGAAATTACTCTGCATATGAAAAATTTGGATTTTATAAAGCTGCATTTTTTTTTTTTTGTTGGGAAAAATGCAGAAAGTAATTTATGAGGTGAATAACTCCACTTTTATACTTAGTTAAATTACTTCCCTTTTAACATCACTTAACCTCCACACAAGCCATACTTATCTCTTGTATATGTCTATCAAGAAAGAATGATGCCTTTAAAGAACCTATGAAAAGCAGTGTGATGAAAAGGATGTGTGTATAATAGGTCATCATTGATGTCAAACTGCAGCATGCCCTTTCAGCTCAGTAAAAGCTTAAAATATATACAGATCATTGTGCGCAGCTATTTAGCATTTTAGATGTGCCTTGTGATCCATCATAACCAATTCTTCCTTCCAAGTAAAAAAAAAAAAAAACTTTGAAATTGCTGCAGAGAACTCAAACTGATGGGATAAAGTGGTGCTATAAAGTAGATTACCCTTTCCTGTTGCTGAGGCCCTCCACCCCTGGACTTTGAAAGATTTTTCTAGTCTAATGCATTGTGATGTGATGTGAGAAGATCAGAGACTAAAAATATATGTATGCATAGTTTATATAGAAGACATGGAACTTGATATGAAAGGCATACATACGGTATTTTTTCAGTAAGCTGACTGAGTGAAAAACGTTTAAACTCAGCAGTTTCATATGGACCAACCACTTTGTTATGCTGATAACAGACTACAAGATTTATCATATGAAATAAAAAGGTACTTTCATTAATCCTTGTAAGCACATGTAAAGATATCCAAAATATATGGTGGTGGTTGCCTGTACTTGTTCAGTATGCATATTAATATCACAGATTATATTTAAAAAACAACAGCTGTGGGATGGTCAGATACAGTGTCCACACATCTGACCACCACTTGTGTGGCTAGTTTAAAGTAGTATTAAAGGCTGGGCGTTTTTAATCTTAATGCATTCTCTTCCTGTCCCCCCACACTTACCTGTGAACACCGCTGTCACTGCTGCCAGTCCCAAAGCTGTCTTCAGTTCCCCAAACTTCCTGGTTGTGGAGTTGGATACTGAGGGCAGAGGAGCCATAGGCTCCTTCTGCCATCAGAAAAAGTATGACTGTAAGTATCAGAAAAAGTATGACTGTAAGAGCGGGGGGCTTGGGAGGCCGCAAGCTGTGTGTCACACGCAGCTACTTGTGGGCACAGCCAGGATTGAGCATGCATGAGTGCCTCCATAGCAGCCAAAAAGAATGGAGTATTTGTGGAAGTGTGGGCCTCCCATTCATAAAATAAAATAAAAAACCCTGAAGGTTTAATATCACGTTAATTACTTCAGCTGAATAAACAAACCCTTTCCACTATGGGTTTGTTTATTCAGCAATAGCTTTGTCATTGTGTAAGAATAAAAAAAAAATACATACATCAATTTTCTGGGGACAAATTAGGCTTTCTTTCAAAATGATTGACTTGCAAAAGTTATTTTAATTTCTATGTAATCTATAAACAAAGACTAAAAACATTGAGAAAAGTGCTGATGTGGTTTGACAGCCACTCTTGCATACATAGCAATTCCTGGCTGTCATTTTGACAGTTAGTAACATTAATAGTAGGGGGTTGTCGGGGGAAGCAGGGGGACAAAGGAGACAAATGAAGAAGATACAGCCCAGAAACTTTGCTGAAAATGTTAAATACATATCTTCTATGTTAATTCATTTTAAGTGGGTAAAGTGTAAATCCAGCCAAAATGTCTTCTTTTTGGATAGAGTGGGAAAGGGTAGGAACCTCGCTCAGGTTTTTTTTTGGTGTCTTAGCTCTCTGTAGGGATATTGTTCTCGGATTTTCTGCCCTCTTAAAAAATTGTCGCCCAGACAGGAAATGAGGAGAAATCTCCAAGGGAAAATAGACAAGCATACAAATATTCTTGTTAGTAGAGTAGGAGAAAGCTAAACAGAACTTAAACATGTAATTTTTTTATGTAATCTCTGTGAAATAGCTAGGAAAAATTGTGAATGCATACTGTATATACCTGTAAAACCTTCTTTCCTGTGGTTGTATCAAAAATCCACCTACTGCCAGCAGTACTTAAAGGGTTTCTAAACCCTCCGGTTTTTTTTTGCATTTTGTATGCAAAAAGTTTTTTTTTTTAAATGCTTTAACAGCGATTTAAACGTACCCCATCTTCACCGCGTGCTCCCACCCAAATATCCTAAACTGCTCGGGCGGCCGCAAAGCATCTTGTTGCGGGCGCATGGAGAGAAGGCTGAAAAGAACAGGAAAGAAGAGGAAGATCAGATTAAGAGACATCATTTTTAACGTAAGTGCTGGCATTAACATTGGGGGGAGGAGAATTTTTTTTTACTTTAATGTCACTTTAAGGCATTTAGTAATTGTTTTTCTTTCGCACTGCCACATTGCAAAGATGCTACTAAATGGGGTATTTGGCAGTTAGACTGACTGAACAGAGGAGATGTGTGGACAGGAAGTGTCAGCAGGCACAGAGAAAGATGTCAGAAAAGGCAGAGATGGAGATTCGGGGAGCATTTGAGGTAAAAATACACTGAGTGGCCAGATTATTACGACAACCTGATGTTTGTAGACAAATTAGCTAAAATTAGCTATAATTTCGCGCTGAAGTTGCTAGAGAGCCAGACCATTATAAATAGGGAAGCAGGTTGTTTACCATGACAGTAGAAGTGACTTTTTTCTGAAGATATGGGTAAATAACGCGATTTAACAGCCTTTGAACGCGGGATGATTGTTGGCGCTCGGAGCCATGCAGCGAGTATCAGCAAAACAGCAGAATTTGTTAAATGTTCAAGAGCAGCTGTTGTTAAAGTGTTTAAAGACTGGACTGTCAGCTGAAAATCTGGGTCTGAACGTGCGAATTGTGGTCGTCAGTGACTAGTCAATGTTAGGGCAGAACGGAGAGCGGCAAGACTGGTACAAGACAACAGAAGAGCAACAGTGCAGTTTCAGATTCCTCGCATCACCTTTCAACATCTCGTGGAGTCACGAGGCGGCCCAACGAAGTCATCTCGTGGAGTCATCTCGTGGCCCAATGAAGTACTGATGGGGTGTTCATAATAATCTGGCCACTCAGAGTATACCTTTTTCTCTACCATGTTTTACCAATAAGAGGCGTTTGAGGTACATAATGTAATTAGTTCTGCTGGCTATTTAGCCATGCTAGGAGCTAGGGATGCACCGATACCAGTTCAGATACCAGTGCCGATACTTTCCATTTTCATGAGAACTACTAGGGTTGCAGCTGGGACCTGGCTCTGGCGCTCCACCACTGTGATGAAATCATTAGTCGATATTGTTTTAGAAAAACTGTCACATGACAATAAACAAAAATGTATCAGTACTTGTGTCTCTAAGTACTTGGGCAAGTATTAGTACTTGTGGTTGCAAAACTGGTATCGGTGCATTCCTTTATATATGTTTATAAAAATAAAATCATACATTAAAACAGAGATGTACAAATCCCGGGAGCTCCGTGTGCTCCTTACAAATGACAGCTGCCTCCTAATTTTTGAATTTTTCTATAGTCTAGTCTTGGAGCTGGAAAAGTATCTGTACTTGTACCGAGTACGGTACTTGGTATTGGTGCATCCCTACTAGGAACCCAATGTTGTGGGTTAACTGTTCTTATTGCTGCCACAAAGTGGTGGAAGCTGTCTTTTTTATTGGATTTAATAGAGCCCATTATCATATTTAGGGTGGTTTCTTGAACCCTGTTACTCTGGAATATGCTGTTAAGACATTCTTCCAAAGACCATTACTGGGAAGACATTCTCACCAGATATGAGCCATTGCGCCAATATGGCTCGGACAATATCAACAGGTATTTGGGACGGATGCATAAAAGCAGTGGAGAACGTCTTGGCAACGGTATCATCATAAAAGCTTTTTTTACTAGGATGCTATATAAAAGGGAGAGTCAAGGCAGATTTTATGATGAAATAAAAATAAAAATTCTGCATCACATACATTCACATATAAAGAATCATCATACAGAAGGGACGTTGCATGTGGCAGTATTAAGCCCCATCTGGCTCAGCTCCAAGGTGAAGGCAACACTTGACCTATATTTCCGTACTGAGCTACTCCAGACAATATACTCATGTATTCTGGCATTGCAGATTAGGAAATAATTAAAATATTTGCCTAGATTTGTAAACCTTTCAACTCTTGCCGTTTGCTGAGCCTATGAAGAATGCCATGAAGTCTTTTACATACAGTACAAGGGGCTGTAGCATAATCCCTCTGTGAAGATTTTCACTATGCTTGCATTGTAAAGAAAAAATATATAATACTACATACATTAACCTATGACACAAAACCACCATTTTAGAAAACTTTCTCTAAAAACTGAATTTATTTAAAAACTCAATCTTCAAATACTTTAATAGGAATCTGTCAGATTCACTCTCTACCCGCAAAGTAAATCCCTCTACCAACTCATCCAAAGGTATAGGTGAGCTTCTTGACAACCATTGAGCAACAAACATAAAAAAGTAAATAGCACATTATTGTTTACACAAATGAATGTGCAGTAACCTATATCAGCTTATCAGACCATATCAGTACAGTTTGTGCTGTAATTAGATTCAATAAAGAGGAATTCCAATTGCTTCCAATCGTTTACTGCATTTGCATATGAATAAACAATTGACAATCCATGACACAGTCTGCTGCACATTAGATAATAGTTCAATCCAGTGTTTAATTTGTTTATATATTTTTTTCAAAAGAACAGCAAAATTGGTGCTATATTTATATGATTACATGTATGCCTACCTGTTTTAATTATAAACTGGTGGCATTAACGCTGCCTAAGGACCTCTGATGTTAGCCAGCTAAGCATGTGCAATCTGGCGGCTGAACATTTTTTCTACTAAAAGATCATTATACACACATGTAAGTGAACTATCAGTAAATAACACTTAAACAAGTGTGCAGTGTGGCAGAGCTGTGTAAATCACAAGATTGGCTGAACAGAGTTACAAACCCTTAGGTAAATGGTAATCAGTGTTACTATCTTATCAAGTTCACTTCTTACTAATATTTCTCACATTGATGACAACTTAGGGAGATTCGAGAATCATTAACGACCTATACTGCATAATACTAATGCCAGCAATGTGTATAGGTGTGCTAAAGCTGTGGTCAAGCTTTGTTTTATTCCTGCAAAGTCCTTCTATAAAATAGGGCAGATGACAGCAAAGACATCACAGTTCTGTCTACAGCATAATATCTATTCCTGAGAGAGCTGAGAGAAGAAAATTCAGAGACCTGTACAAGGAAATTACTCATATGGCAGTGCATTCTATTTGACGATTTCAGGAAAAATATAGGGAGTGCATAAATGCATTCACAAAGAATAAAATGACACCCTAATCCAAAGAAAGAGGATTTATGTACAGTAAGTGGTCTTCTCTACTGTCTACCAGAGATATCAGGTAGTAGAGACTCTTAGCTGACATTTCCAGAAAGAACCTGTCTTGATGGACATGTGTCTTTATTCAATCTCAAATACTATGTAACTATGTAACCTCACATTACTATGCCAGACTTTGTTCACTATTAGCACAATGTAACGTGTGTGTGTGTATGTGTGTGTGCGTGACACAATTGACCTGACCAATTTATACTAAAGCTGTGAACTTGGGAGGGGGGCAAGACCTTCTTTTATGGTCCTTCCCAACAAAGTTTTGCCTGGAAAGGATGTGTGAGAGCCCCACTGACCCCCAGGCCTGCTGGCTAGGGAGGGTACAAAGAGGTCCTTTGCCTCCTAGGCCTGCTGCCTGAGGGAGGATACAATCCAGAGCCAAGGCTCGGGGACTGAAAGTTTGCCTTTGCCAGGGCCTGGAGGCACAGGAAGGTGGCTACTAAGGAGAAGCACCTTTAGAAGAGTTCAGTCCACTGCCGTCTCGGCCTAAAGGTCGAGATTAAAGATTGGTGGTCTCAGCTTAAAGTGTATGTCAACCCTAACAATTAATTTCTCTTATTTGCTCTGTTAAATATACAGTTGTATAGTTATGGAGATGAGGAGGGGGTAGGTGTTCATTATTTTTAAAATACTTCCTGTGCTGGGGTGACAACGCTGCATTTCCATACTACATTGAGTGAGCTTTGTCACCCAAGGACAGGAAGTGTGTTACTGGCATGATCATCAGGTGGAAGTAAAGGACAAAAAAAATTGAAAAAATAAAACTAATGCAGCCACCGCATCTAAGGACTGGTAAAATGCACTATATTACATTTTTGTTCTTGAGTTTAGATACATTTTAAAAGGTACACTACTTGTTTTTAAAAATTAATTATTATTTGTGAACATTTAAACTGTGCTAAAATGTATTTTTATTTTATCAGGCAGAAATATCCCTAAGCCAGCCAGAAGTATCCTCAGGGTTACCTATGCCACTGACTGATTACTGCTCTACAATGAAGCAAAGCACTTGTTGTTTTTTTGTCCCAGTGTACCAGACAAAATGTTTTGAAATTTCACATTTGGGAATACACTAAATATAATCAAAGCCTCAAGCTCCATTAATTTTTGAAGAATGTGTAGATTTAGTTGAGAACACATGGAAAATAAAATATTGCTCTTGTGTTTTTGCTAGTGATGAAGTTATTAGACATGAGTAATTAGCTATTAAGCACAACACACATTTTTTTCACACTAGATGGAAAAGGGATAAATTAAATTCTACATCATTCTGAGCGTTTGCTTCTGCTGTTGCTTTTCAAACACGAGATTTATTGACAGCTTCACACTCTCTGCTAGTTCATCTAATTACAAGAATCTTAAATTTAGATTGTGTTCTTAAAGAACTCTGGGCAAATCAAATCTTAACTCTTGCAGTGGGGCTACCCCCACACTGCAAGGGTTTAGTGCTTGCTTTGTCTAGGGAGCTAAAATATACCGAGTTACACTCACCCGAACTATGATCTCAGCTAGACCGGTCCCTTCTGCTTCCTTTCCCCTCTGCTCCAGCGGTCTGAGGTGCCATGATGTCAAATACAGTGTATAGGACATGAGGACACCGAAGGACATTCCATCGCTGGATCAGTAGAGGGGACAGGCCCATATGCCAGCCAAGATTGTGGTTCAGGTGAGTATAACCTGAAGCTCCCAAGACAAAGCAAGCACTCAACATTTGCAGTGCGGGGGTAGCCCAACTGCAAGGTTAACATTTTATTTGCCTGAAGTTCTTCTTTAAAGCCAACATATGGTCTTTCCTAATGTGCGTTTGCTTAAAAAAACATGTAAAAGAGATTATCTTTATGATATAGTCATAATAATATAGGTTAGTATATTAACCACTTGAGTCCCCAGGCCTTTTCTCCCTGAATGCCAAAGCTTGAGAGCATTTTATTCCCCGATTTAACAGTGTCACAATTCTGCATGTTATGTCTGTTAGGTTTTGTCTACCCTATTTTATTATACATCTTTTTTTGGGACAGATAGGCCTTGCATTTGGTAGCAAGTTTGGATACATATATTTTTTTATTTCCTTGGTTTTTTATTGGGAATAACGAATGCATTTTTCTATAATTTTCTTAACACAACTTTAATGTAATTTGCACACCCCAGTATATTTACCACAGCATAAAGTATACAAAGTCCGATGATTCAAACAATATCACAATAGTGTGACTTCTATTTAATGCAGTGGAATGGTACAGCTCAAAGTGAATGTATGCATGTTACTTTAGGAGAACTTTATTGCCCTTTCGATGCTACACTATGACACAAGCAAGTAGGAAAGAAAAGTTTGCATAAATTAGTAGCATAAAATTAAGATAATATAAGGTTGAGTTGAAAAGGGCAAAAATTAGCACGATGACAAATTTTTCACAGGTTTGCAAATGCTAAACATTTGAACGACATTGCATTCACTTACGTGAGAATTTCATGGTTTGCATTGAATGCAAATGACATCCAGATCATCTGACGTCACTCTTGCAACCTGGGTACTAATCTGGGGTGGAGATAATATTTTTATATACTGTAGATGATATCAGAGATACAGAGGTCGTTTGAGCGGCACATGGAAAAAATAATATTCCTGAGACCATAAAGACCGTATTCAGAGAGCGGTGATCAATGATTCATACTCTGAATGGTCTGAGGTTGTTACTGGTGTCCCCGAGGTTCACTGCTGGGCCCCTTACTGTTTAATCTATTTATAAATGACAGAGTTGGGGATTAAAAGTACTATTTCTGTGTTTGCAGATGACACCAAGTTATGTAGTGGAATGCAGTCCTTACAGGATGTCTCCAACTTCCAAGCAGACCTGAATGCACAGTATGATTGGGCATCTACACTCACGGGTTACTTTATTAGGTACACCTTGCTAGTACCAGGTTGGATCCCTTTTGCCTTCAGAACTGCCTTAATTCTTTGTGCCATAGATTCAACAAGGTGATGGAAACATTCCTCAGACATTTTGGTCCATATTGACATGATAGCATCACGTGCCCAAAGTGTGCCAAGAAAATATCCCCCACACCATTACACGACGACCACCAGCCTGCACTGTTGATACAAGGCAGGATGGATCCATGCTTTTATGTTGTTTATGCCAAATTCTGACCCTACCATATGAATGTCGCACCTGAAATCGAGACTCATCAGACCAGGCCACGTTTTTCTAATCGTCTATTGTCCAATTTTGGTGAGCCTGTGAGAATTGTAGTCTCTGTTTCCTGTTCTTAGCTGACAGGAGTGGCACTCGGTGTGGTCTTCTGCTGCTGTATCTTATCTGATTCAAGGTTCGACGTGTTGTGCGTTCAGAGATGGTATTCTGCATACGTTGGGTGTAACGAGTGGTTATTTGAGTTACTGTTGCCTTTCTATCATCTTGAACCAGACTGACCATTCTCCTCTGACATCAACAAGGCATTTTCGTCCACACAACTGCTGCTCACTGGATATTTTCTGTTTTTTTTGACCATTTTCTGCAAGCCCGAGAGATGGTTGTGTGTGAAAATCCCAGTAGATCAGCAGTTTTTGGAATGCTCAGACCAGCCTGTCTGGCACCAACAACCATGCCATGTTCAAAGTCACTTAAATCACCTTTCTTCCCCATTCTGATGCTCAGTTTGAACTTCAGCAAGTCGTTTTTACCACATATAGATGCCTAAATGCATTGAGTTGCTGCCATGTGATTGGGTGATTAGCAATTTGTGTTACCAACAATTGTACAGGTGTACCTAATAAAGTGGCTGGTGTGTGTATTTGGCAAATGAGGTTTAATGTTGATAAATGTAAAGTTATGCAATTGGGGACTAGAAACATGCATGCAGGTGCACCAACATGCGAAAATTACAATTGCACTGCAGACAACACTAAAGTGATGAGTGGTCAAAGCTTTTAAATTGTCGCCTATGGGCCATTTTGGGTATTAACGTTTTTTGCGGTTTCGCAGGGGCATGCAATTTTAAGGCATGACATGTTTGGTGTCTATTTACCGGAGGTGACCCCATCTTTTATATTTTACCAAAAATGTGGTTAGTTATAAATGTTTCATGACATAATGTAGGAGATACACTGCCATAGTGTAGTAAATTGCTAGTAAATGTATGAATAAAAATGTGTTAAGAAGTCACTCACTAACAAAAAATCCAAATGCAGCAATTATTACAGAAGAGTCATTTCTGCTGGAGGAAGCTGCCTTGGCCACAGGAAGAAGACCACAGGCACAATGTTGAGAAGGTACCACAAGTATCCACAGCTGGAGAGCAAATACAATGCACTAAGCTCCACCCTTCTGATTATTACTTCTGAAGGTTAGAATGCTTTCGAGGAAACAAATCACTTTCAATATCCTACCCTGCCAGACTACCTCTCGCCATTTATAGAAGTCACAATCGAGCAATTAAGCAAATAAACCCTAATAAAGGAACAAGTTAATGAATAATAAAAAACAAATTCAGCAAAAGATTATGCGGGGGGATTTCTCAAAACTGGAGCAAACAAAATCTGGAGCAGATTTGCATGGCAACCAGTCAGCTTCTCTCTTTCATTTTCAAAGCTTAACTGAAAAAAATGAAGAGTGAAACTGATTGGTTTCCATGGGCAACTACTCCATATTCTGTCTGCTCCAGTTTTGAGAAATTCCCCCTATGTATTACTACTGTTTGGATACTACTCCTTAGTAAATAAACATCTACATCTAGTTCTAACAAAACACAAATTGATTACAAACAATTTAAACATAAAAAAAAAATTACATTGGAATACTAGGTAACAATGGAAAATTAGTAAAAGGAGCCAGCAGAGGGCTCTACAGCACACGTATATATCAATGGATTACTATAAAACACTCTTAATTAATTGGATTCAATCCTACAAAAGTAAGAGCTTTTATTAGGCATATCACATATCACAGAGGCATGTAGACAAGAAGTGACATAAGATCCACAGCAGGCTGAACAAAGTGACATGAAAACTTGCAGTTGTAATACATAAACAGTTAGTACAATGTGTACACGTTGGGGTTTCTGCAATTAGCAGAAAGAATGTTACAATAAGATTCAAGAGAAGAAACAGAGAGTGCTATAGGGTTTGAATAAAACAAGTTAGAGGGAAAGAGAGAGAAGACAGTAAAGCAACAAGGATTCCGAGTGCTTTCAACTCTGACCAATTCAGATCAAAATGCAAGAAAGCATATATGATGGAAGGTACCGCCAAATGGAGCAGGTTTATTTTGGATAAAAACATAAAAGATGCTAACGATAGGGGACACACCCACCAGATATGATATAAAGTGCCCCTGTCCTTTCAACCCCTGAAACAGGCTGGAGAATGTCCAGGTACGTACTTAGCAATTCTGGAGGGCACCAGGTACCATCAAGAGATCACTTTAAAATTGGTCATAAGAGCCCGTACAATCATAGAACAAGATTTAGAAGTGGCCCAAACCTGATTCCAGTAAGATCTCTCCAGGGTTACACCAAGGTTGTTTGTCCACTTATCGGTGTAAGTTGGAAGACCCTCTGAAGACAATAAGTGAGGAATACAGCATTGAAACCAGACCAAGGGGGTCTTTCAGGCAGTTTTGTCCAAAGGCTGTGTAGGTAGTTGCAGATATCCTAGGCTTAATGGTCAATATGGAGGTATCCAAATGTTCTGAGGGGGCAACCTATACTTTTCATACAGGGCTTAAAATTATGTAACCCCCATTAGTGTCTGTTAGAGTATGGACTCTAGTGAAACCTAATTCCCTTCAAAGCCGAAAAGAAGTCACTGAAATAAGTCCCGGGCAGAAAAAAAGGTTCTAAAATGAAGACTAAAAGGGGGGATGTGAGGAGAGATCAGACCAGAGGTCTGCTTCACCGAGCCCCATACCTGGAGAGAGAACTCAGTAATTTGGTTTAAGTGGTGTGGCCGTGAGAATGGTGGTAGCCAAAGGAGGTTGTCAATAGCTATCAGGTCATTGTTAAGAGCTTCTAAACCAACCCACAATAGTGATTCCAAGGTCACATGGAAATTAGGTAACTGGACAATCTGAGATGCTACTTAATACTTGGAAAAAATTGGCCAGCCCTAAACCTCCTGATAGTTTATGCTGGTATAGAGTAGCTTTGGGAATCCACTGTCTAAAAGAGCCCAAGATAAATTTATTCACCCGAGCTTGCAATACACGTAAGTAATAAGAGGGGACCCTAACAGGTAATGTCCAAAACAGATATGATATCTTCAGGCACAACAACATTTTAATCGCAAAGATTTTCCCAAACCAAGAAACTGGCAGGGAGGACCACCCATCAAGTAGAGCAGTTAGTGACTTCAGCATTCCCGAGTAATTGACTTGATATAGGATGTCATAAGACCTAATAAAAGCAAATAGGCGCCTCCCATAGTGCAGAGAAACATTATTATATAATGAAACAAATGGGGATAAATACTTACAAGTGAACAAGTGGATTCAGGCTTGTCATACATTAACAGCAAGGCTCTGAAGAAGGGGGCAGGGCACCTGAAAATGCGTTCATCCTAGGAGCTAACAACTAGCGTGATGTCAGTAGGAAGTTTTTATGCAAATGCCGAGCTGTGGGTTCACTACTTTGGTTTCATTGGATTATTAACCTGATCCACTATAGATCTAAGATAAACCTGAATCCACTTGTTCACTTGTGATCATTTATCACCATTTGTTTTATTTTATAATAAAGCTTCTCTGCACTAAGGGAGGTGCCTTTTTGCTTTTATTTTCTCAGAACAGCAATACAGTGGGTTCATTTGGTGGGAGTGGGAGTTTTGGGTTCATTTTGTGGAGTATCAGCTGTAAGTACTCTGGCACTGGTGGATCATGAAAGGACTCTTTGTTTGTCATAAGACCTAGTCAAATTAACACCCAACTATTTAAAGGTATGACCAAATAAATGGCGTGGAGAGAGTGAAGGTTCTAGGAAAAGAGAGACACAGGATTTAGTACCGTTGACAACAAACCCTGATATGCGCCAAAATTGTACCAAGATCTGAAGAAGATTTAGTGTGGTAACATGGTGATTAGTGAAGACCTGAAAACATAATCCGGAAAGAGACTTACCTTATAGTGATGGTCTGCAACATCAATGCCCTTGATATCAGGATGCGTTCTAATGATAGGAGCAAATAGTTCAATTGCCAGGGCAAATAGAAGGGGGGACAATGGGCAACCTTGCCTCTTGCCCCTTACTATGGGGAGTGTGTCTGACTTGTACCTGGCATATTTTACATAGGCTAAGAGGGTTAAATACAGGGAGTATACCCTTTGCAAAATGTTTGGACCAAATCCACAACGCTCGAGTATGTAAAACAGATATTGCCATGTCACTGAATCAAAGGCCTTTTATATATCGTTAGAAAGGAGGTAACTAGGGATGCATCTTTTCTAAACTAAATGAAGCAAAAGGGAAATTTTACATAGATTTTCACTTGCTTTGCGGTGTGAAATAAACCCTACCTGATTCTTATGTATAAGTTTACCTAATACGGGGTTCAGGTTTATTGACAATATTTTAGTTAACAGTTTCACATCCAAATTAAGAGGGGGTATAGGTCTAAAATTAGACCAAGAAGTATCACTCAAGTCAGGTTTTGGGATCATAGCAATAACCGCCATAAGGGTCTCCAAGCAAAAAGTATGTTGTTACATTAAACCATTAAAGGTCTTGGTCAGGACAGGTACCAGTAGGTCTGCAAATTTCTGGTAGCAAGCAGCTAAGAGGCCATTGCGACCTGGTCGGTTGCTTGATTTTAGTAGTTTAATAGCCTGTAACACCTCCTCAGGAAAATAGGACGAGTAAATCAATCCAAGTCATGTGATCATCAGGGCAGAGAGGTATTCACAAAACTCCTGAAGGCCTTTATGTGGGTTACTGGTATATGTATCCTTAGATAATTTCAAGAGTATTGGCTCATGAATATGATCTTACCTTGTAACTGGGGTGCCAATAATGTATCCGGTTTGCCTCTGACATAAAGCTTATGTCAGGATCGTCAAATTCCTTTTTCAGCCGACGCTACTAGATGCAAGTCAGGCTCGCAGCTGGCTTTTCAAGGGTGATTTTGCTGTGGTCAGTCTGTTCCAGAGCTTGCAACTTTTTTACCATTTATGATATTAAAATAATTGTATGTAAACTCCCCAGATCACCGGTTTGTGGGCTCCCCATAGCGGTGAGAGCGGTTCCGGGCATCTTTCAGGCATCTTTCAGGCAGGATTGCAGGGTTTCATAATCATCAACCCTGTAAGTCTCAACCTTGGCGATCAACCGTTGATGAGATCTCATCTGTCCTGCTTTCAATATTGGTTATATACGCTTGTCTAATTCACAAATTTCCCTCGACAGTTTGTCAGTTAATTGTTTGGATGTGGATTGTAAGGCTTTCGGTAGGATCGCTTCTATGTGTCCCAACAACCCCCATCTGTACACTGTGATCCAAGGAGGCCGCTGCTTGAGGTGCATCCGGCGCTGGAAGGTCATCAGGCGCCATCTTGGAAGAGGCCCGCGATAGAACTTATTTTATGTATTTAGTCTTTAGTTTCTGTTTGGGACCAGTAAGTGCCATGTCAGCCATATCCGCTCACCACCCCGGTGTAACGGCATGGAGTAGGCATGCTAAATACCGTCAGGAGTCATGTGAGGATGTTGTAGATTCATGAAGAGTGGGGAGCTCTAGTCAAACATGTCCACCATGCTAGACTTTGCGCATGTGCTCGTCATGGTGCATTTTTTAATATAAAAGTTGCTAGTTATGGGCTCTGAGGCATAGAAAATAAAATACTTTTCATTAAAAAAAAAGCACCAGTACAGAATAGGATAGACTTCCCCTGTTGCACAAGACAGCTTCCAGCAGCAACATAAATTACATTCTTTTGTTCACACAAAGGCCATCATTTCATGTACTTAATATAATTCATAATAATCTGCTTTCTTCAGCATATACAGTCCTCAGTACTGCTCAGTAGCTTTCCCCAGCTCCAAGCCTCTCAGCACACCTCTGTGTGATACTCACACTGCTCCCCCAGCAGTGTATCCAACCGGTCCCTTGGGCCACCGACCTTCCTGACTTCTTCCCTCATGGGCACTCACACTGCTCTCTCAGCAGTGTGTCCAACAGGTCCCTTGGGTCACCGACCTTCCTGACCTCTCCCAGCCTCCCCCGGCTGTTCCACTTGTGCTTCCAGCACGCACCTGAGTCTGCTTGTGGCCATGTGCCTCCTGCACACACACAACTCCCCTGAGCTCTGGTCCAGACTCCTAATACGGCTGTTCTCAGCCACCTGATCCACCTATACTGGTCATTGGCAACACCTGGACCCAGGACTAGAGATTCCATCCCACTATAGTCTGGAAAGCCTGGAAGAAACTGAAAAGCCAGTTTCTTCCCTGCAAAGGTATCCACATGCTGGAACCTCTTAGCCCCTCTAACTGAGTGCTCTTGGGGACTGTGTTGCCAAATTACATTGTGGCATTGCCACACCCTTCTACAATATATATACACACACACACGAAAATATATATGTGTGCAAAAGGTTATTCTGTATTATAGGCAATGTGAGTTGGGTGCAAAATAATCCTTTTCTCTTTCCTTTTGTCTAATAGTTGTATTTACTGTTCAGTCATGTACTTTTAGGTTTGTTTTTTTTTTTGCATTAAACGATTTTGGTGAAGACGAATTTGTATAAAATATGTAAAATGCTGTATAAGGTAATTTTGTATACAGTACCCCAGTTTTCATTAAGATCCTTTGCTTTTTATATCTAGACCTCATTTATGACTTGCAGAGATAGCCATCTTCTGCAATTTGCTTTTTGAACATCTTTTACCGAGAGTGATTTCCTGCATCAGCTCCATGTCAGATCTTTCCTGATAAGCTGTGTGAAATACAGGATGACATGACCTCATCTTTGACAAAATACCAAGGGCAGATAAAGATTTTTTTTAACCTGCCAGGCCTAATATTCTTCTTAACAAACATGTTCAGACAATTTGGTAGGTTTAACTGACTAAACTAACTATAAGGGAGAATGGCAGATTATAAGAAAAAAACTTTGGTCTCATATGGATTTCCATTTTTGTTGTGCAGTTTGTACATGGTCACAATTAACGGCCAAAAATCAATATAATCTTAACTGTCCTTGCATATTTTTGTTAGCTGCTTTTGTTGCTTTTGTTAAAATAGAATAAACTGACATGATGATTACAGGTGAAACTCTCGATCAAAGGTGCTAGGCTTTAAATGACTGAAAGATTTACAGATTCAAAATGTTTCAGCTGTATGTACCAAAACTTCCCTATGCATGGGGAAAAATATCCAATGCTGCAGAATGTTAGCAGATCTTTAAAGATTGGATGTTAGATGAGAAGGACAGAGTTAGCCAACCCCTGGCAATCCCTAGCAGCTGCAAATTTTAACGCAATCTGAAAACTTTGTGGCAGGTATAAAAGCCAATAGGTGGAGACTTCAATGTGAACAGTATAATTTAATCTTGAAGCGCAGATCATAGTCTATGACCTAAGCTGGCGATACGCGTGGCCAGTGGTGTTGCCAGTGTCAGACACACAGAGCACGTGCCCCGCATCTCCTTCAGGGTTTCCCAGGTCCGACATACACTTTATTTATTTTTTAAAGCTCTACCCCTCACTATCTCTGGTGCTACCCACCCCCTTTCCCTAATATTGCTGGATTGACAGCCAGACAGCCTCTGCCTGCAATTCCCTGAATAAGCAACTGAGGGCAGCAGTGAACGTTTGACAACAGTAGCATATCATTATGCTCCAGCATCTTAGCAAGAAGCACTTCCCATTGGTCAATGTGGTCAGATGAAGGGGGCAGATTGGCTGGGGTAATTCTATTTTCTCTCATTTGCTTGGGAAAAGTGGAATTACCGTTAACCTTGAATATAGGTTATATTGCATTTAATATATTGCAGCTTACCAATCCTTAAATGTGGTGGCTGCATTCATTTTATTTTTTTAGCTTTTTTTTTTCCTTTTTCATGATCTGGTCAGTAACACGCTTCTTGTCATAGAGTAGCTCCACTCTATAGAGAAGCAATAAAGCTACCCTTGGACAACAGCATTGTCACCCTGGGGAGAGTGCAGTGTTAGATGGCCTCGCAAATTTAAATTCAGTTCAAATGCCACATAATATTTTTTAAGCAGTTACAGGAATAGGTTTTTTTTTCCTTTTGGTATAAAAGTTTTACATAAATGAATAAAAACGGAACATTGTGAACATGCCTGTCAGTGTAAAATGGAAGTTGAAAAATAACAGACTAAAGCTGGCCATACACTATTATATTTTTCTCGTTCAGCCTACTGGCTGAACAAAATATAAATATAACAGATTTTCCCATCCAGACTTAACAGCATGGATGGTTGACTCTACCACTGTGACCTTTGTATTCTGACAGCTGCGGGTGTGCCACTGTCAGAATACCTGAACAGGGATGGCAGCCAATAGGCTGCCGTCACTGTTTGCCCAAAAACGATTCATCCGGCTCCTTTGATTTTCTGATCAAAGGATGCCATATGGCAGTGTTGTCAGGGCCTGTCAATGAAGGAATTTCAGCCAGCTCATCAAAAACCTAACTAAATTTGTACAATGTATTGCCAGCTTTCCTGGCTGGATCACCAGGTGTAAATAAAGCAAAAATGCCTACGAAGAAAACAAATGCATCCACCCCATTTAAAGTGATATTAAAGTCAAAAGGTTTTTAAATGCTGATTAAATAATTTGCAATGGATGAAGTTGAAGTTTAAAAGTGTTAGCTTCCTGCAAAAATAGGCTGCTCTGCTATCCTGTTTTAGGGTGACTCCTTTCTCTTGCAGGGTCCATAGAGCCAATCTTGTGGGTGCTACTAAGCTGTGGGTGTTTCCACAAACACTCAGGCACAGCAAGGCAATAAACTCCCTAGTTTACTGCTCCCTACTCTTACCTTGTCCAAGCTAGTAGATACACAGCTGCTGGAGATTGCCCTGTCCTTTGTGATGTTGTACTGGAAAGGAAGTTCAGTAAAGTGGAGCTTAGAGAGTTGGAGCCAGCTGTTTTGAAACATGATGATTGTTAAAGTGTTTGGGCAAAAATGTAAAGAAATACTTTGCTGAGCCATGTATATTTGTTTCATCTGGAAAGAAAAGGTTTGAGAGTTTAACACCACTTTAAAGATTGGTAAACTGCAATATATAACGTTTTTTTGGGGGGTTTAGATACTCTTTAAATGTCTAAAGAGATAAAAACAATAAAGAAGGCGAGCGCACTACCGGTGGGATGAAGAAAATTGCATTACCAAATAAATTGAATATCGCTACATTTTATAAAAATTAATATAAAATATCCAGACACCAGCGATAATATCGTTACATTTAAGGACTTGCTTATCTTTGTACAACATTGTAACATGTTTTAGTTCCATTTCAATCTGAATTTAAACTCTTATTAAAGCTCTTTTTAAACAGATGTCCGCGATCCTTCCTTTTAAAGCAAGCGGCATTGATGCCGTCTATCATTTACCATGACCAACCCTATC
>NW_017308787.1:135749-139796 GCF_000935625.1 Nanorana parkeri | reverse complement strand
TCTCTCTTTCCTCCTCAGTTGTCTCTCTTTCCTCCTCAGTTCCTCAGTTATTCTCTCTTTCCTCCTCGGTTGTCTCTCTTTCCTCCTCAGTTGTCTCTCTTCCCTCCTTAATTGCTCCTCTGGGGGAGACAGAATCTGGAGCAGTTGCCTATGGCAACCAATCAGTTTTATTTTTCAAGCTTAACCACTTCAAGACCAGGTGTTTACACCCCCTTCCTGTCCCGACCATTTTTCAGTGTTCAGCGTTCAGATCTAGAGAGCTCCAGGCCGGCCGTTTTTTTACTACGGCGGGCACGGAGGCAGTTAAAGGAGAACTATGAGGGGGAGGGGCTTTCCACTCACCTCATAGTTCTAGCCGACCTGTGACAATGAGACTGTCACAGGTCGGCTCAGTAGATCGGGAGGTGAGTGAACACATACCGGCATTCGCTCACCTCTCGATCCTGCAACGGCTCTCTGCCGTCACAGGGGAGGGGCTGGATTCCCCCCTCCCCGCTCCGATCCGCCAGCGCTGACTGGCGGAACGGACGGGGGAGGGGGCGGGTACAGCTGGCTCTGCCTCTAGATAGGCAGAGCCAGCTGTCACTCACGCAGCTGGGCGGATCCCGACATCGATGTCGGGATCCGCTCCGGCTGCGGCGTCTCAGTATACCGCGAGCTGTAGCTCGCGGTATACTGAGCTTAGGGTAACGGGAGGACGCTAGTTTGTGTCCTCCCGTTACCCTAAGGAGAACTATGGGGAAAAACACTGACCCCATAGTTCTCATTTAAGTAAACAAACTGAAGAGAGAAGCTGATTGGTTGCCATGGTCTGTCTGCTGCAGTTTGTATCAATCCACCCCAATGTATTAATGTTCATATATCTGTCCCAAAGATTGGTGCAAATAACAACACTTCCTGTACCGCTGAGGCACATTTTTTATACATCTCAACCACATTCCCCTAATTAAGGGAGAGTTTTTAAAACTGGAGCAGGCAGATTCTGGAGCAGTTACCCATGGCAACCAATCAGCTTCTGTCTTTCATTTTACCAAGACTAACTGAAAAAACATAAGATAGAAGCTGATTGGTTACTATGGAGAACTGTTTCAGATCAATTCCTCCCACAGAATGTGGAGCAGCTGTGCATGGCAACCAATCAGCTTCTCTCCTCAGTTTGTTCAGGTAAGGTTTGTAAAATGAAAGACAGAAGCTGATTGGTTGCCGTGCACAGCTGCTCCAGTTTTGATAAATTCCCCTCTCTGTGCTGGAAGATGTCCATCTCCTTCTCATCTCAAAAAGTTGGGATACACACATATACACTGTATACACACACACACACACATATATACTGTATACACACACACATATACACTGTATACACACACACATATATACTGTATACACACACATATACTGTATACACACACACACATATATTCTCATTTATGTTCTTTGTTTTTTCTTTAGGTGGGATAAAAAAAAAAAGATCGCAAAGAAGAGGAGCGGCGACAGCGAGAGACTGCGAGAGAGCGTCAGACCCCCCGAAAAGAGACCCCCAGGCGGCCGTCTTCTACAGGAATGCTGGAGAAGAGACCGCCAGGTAGAGTGCCAAGCATACGCATGACGGGGGCATAGCCCTAACTGAGACAGCTCGCCAAACCCACCCCCCACCACCACCAACGCCAGGGACGCGCGGAGAGCTCCGGAGGTTAAAGATGGAGAGGACGAGGGGAGATCTGAGATGGCCAGCAGCAGCGGCAGAGGAGACGAAGCAGATATGAAGAGAGGACAGGACAAATAATGAGATCACAGAGGGGTGTCTACAGAAAACAAGGGGGCCGGCTTCTGTTTTCCTAGCTGTGGCTAGTGATCTGTTCCCCCCCCCACCCCCACCTATCCTCCTTCGATCACGCTTTGTAGGATGGATGCAAAGATCGCCGCCGCCGTCAGACGCTCGGATACAAGTGGCCATTGACGAGTCGAATTGGCTCCCTAGCAGGTGCATCAAGGATTGATAAGCCAGCACCCTGGACAGCGGCCATCCAGGCGGGCAGGAGGCTTCCCGGTTGGGTTGAGCGAGCTATCGCCGCCAGTCTCGTGCTTGGTGAGGATCCAGCAGCGGCGGCGACGGATAAGAGAGAAGAAACCCCCCCACCAAAAAAAAAACCGTATGAAGGGGGAAGCCTGCTGACCCATGGCAAGGCCCACCGAAACGCCAACATGCCAAACGGAAGAGGAGCGTTTACCGCGCAACGCCTGGCAGCGCACACCAGCCCGAGAGACTGAGAGGCGGCGAGAGCGGTGAAAAAAAATATATATATATACGTTTACATTCCGGAGAATTGTGGAGAAAGAAATCGCCACAAACGCTGGACTGTTTTGGCGCGGCGCCACGCGCGGGTCGGAAAGGACTGCCGGTACCGGCTAAAAAAAGAGGGCCGATTGGTAGCCGGATCTGCACATAGACGTGGACTAGTGACTTGTTGACCAAGGGGCTGGTGTTACATTGTGCATCCTCCGGACGGCAAGATAAGCGCAGGAGGCGGGGCTTGTCTGCTAGGCTCCTCCCCTGTGGGATAATGTCCACGGCAGGTGGTCTTCTGGAAGAGAATCGGTGACCAGCTTTTACCCCAGACCTAAAAAAAAAAAACACCGAAAGATCTGAGAAAAATAGGCAGTATAACGAGGTAAGCGGCACCGGAGCGCCCTGCGTCTGCATAGGCATGTAGTGTGGGTACAATGTATGTGCAGAATGTATAGCATGATACATAGGACATAAGAACATGCAGTATATGTATAATGATACATAGGAAGAACATGCAGTATATGTATAATGATACATAGGAAGAACATGCAGTATATGTATAATGATACATTGGAAGAACATGCAGTATATGTATAATGACACATAGGAAGAACATGCAGTATATGTATAATGACACATAGGAAGAACATGCAGTATATGTATAATGATACATTGGAAGAACATGCAGTATATAGTATAATGATACATAGGAAGAACATGCAGAGTATATACTGTATATTGATACATGTAAAGAACATGCAGTATATGTATAATGATACATAGAAAGAACGCGCAGAGCAGATATACCGATACATGTGACTAACATGCAGAGTATACATTGTATATACCGAGACATGAAAAGAATATATGTCTGCTGATACATGTAGTGAACATGCAGAATATATAATGTCCTGTAAGGATGAGATTGAATCATATGCAGGTCCCGTAGACGGAGCGTAGATCTCAATGGAGGGATTTTCCCCACTTCATATTATTCTAATCTAATCTTTGTATCTGTAGAAATGGGAAAGATGAAGAGAGAGAGAGCGCGAGAGAGAGAGATAAGAGGAGAGAGAGAGAAGAGGAGAGAGAGAGAGAAGAGGAGAGAGAGAGAGAGAAGAGGAGAGAGAGAGAGAGAAGAGGAGAGAGAGAGAGAGAAGAGGAGAGAGAGAGAGAGAAGAGGAGAGAGAGAGAGAGAAGAGGAGAGAGAGAGAGAGAAGAGGAGAGAGAGAGAGAGAAGAGGAGAGAGAGAGAGAGAAGAGGAGAGAGAGAGAGAGAAGAGGAGAGAGAGAGAGAGAAGAGGAGAGAGAGAGAGAGAAGAGGAGAGAGAGAGAGAGAAGAGGAGAGAGAGAGAGAGAAGAGGAGAGAGAGAGAGAGAAGAGGAGAGAGAGAGAGAGAAGAGGAGAGAGAGAGAGAGAAGAGGAGAGAGAGAGAGAGAAGAGGAGAGAGAGAGAGAGAAGAGGAGAGAGAGAGAGAGAAGAGGAGAGAGAGAGAGAGAAGAGGAGAGAGAGAGAGAGAAGAGGAGAGAGAGAGAGAGAAGAGGAGAGAGAGAGAAGAGGAGAGAGAGAGAAGAGAAGAGAGAGAGAGAAGAGGAGAGAGAGAGAGAAAAGAGGAGAGAGAGAGAGAAGAGGAGAGAGAGAGAGAGAAGAGGAGAGAGAGAGAAGAGGAGAGAGAGAGATAAGAGGAGAGAGAGAGATAAGGGGAGAGAGAGAAGAGGAGAGAGAGAAGAGAGGGAAGAGTAGAGAGAGAGAGAGAGAGAG
>NW_017308787.1:129085-135534 GCF_000935625.1 Nanorana parkeri | reverse complement strand
AGAGAGAGAGAGAGAGAGAGAGAGAGAGAGAGAGAGAGAGAGACGGATGGATGGGTGGATAGATAATGTATAGATGCATGTGTATACATATTGACAGGTTTGTTTTAAATCATAGATGGTCAGATACTTCTGACAGATAATCTATCTATCTATCTATCTATCTATCTATCTATCTATCTATCTATCTATCTATCTATCTATCTATTCATTCTCTAGCTCTCTCTCTCTCTCTCTCTCATTTATCTATTCATTCCTCTCTTATCTATCTATCTATCTATCTATCTATCTATCTATCTATCTATCTATGTAATATCTCTCTCTCTCCTTCTCTGGGCTCCTATATTCTACATAATACATTGTAGTCAGCCCTGTACAGGCCGGTTGGCCTCTAGTTGTATGAGGCAGCCTCCCTCCCTGGAAGGCAATCTCCTCTGATGCAGAGGCTCTCTATAGCGAGCGGTCAGTCACAGGCTCATTAGATGGAGGTCCTCCTTGTAGAAATGTCTCTCATTTGTTCCGGTGGCCGAGTCTCTCATGGCATAAGACTCTTCCTTTATTATCCCAGTGGTCAGGCTCCTTCATTGATAATGCATACAATGCGTCCTATGTGAGGGCTCCTATGGTCGTACTCCTTCCTCTACTTAAGCTTACCAACATTGTGTCTCGGTTAATGGGAAAGGGCCGTTTTGTGTTTAGAATGTTCCTTGTTGGCAGATCACACTCATCCAATGGACATTGCAGATCTAATTAAAGGGAACCTGTCATCAATGAGCTTTACATGGGATGATAATGTTCCCAACACACAAATCAGGTTGTTATTGTTACGGTCGGGTCGGTAGCTGTTGGTGTCTTTAGTGCAGTGAGGACTGATTAAGAGCTCCAGCGCCTGTCAAGGTAAGCGTCGCATTCCATTTGGCCATCAGTGCTAGACATTTGTTCAAGGTTAGGGTCAAAGGTTACGTGGCTGAGGGTAATAATTAGGGTTTTTCTATGAGGAGTTAAGGTTTGAAGCTAAGCGTCATGGGTTGGGGGGTTAACCCTAAGAGTTAGATCCGGCATGGACGAAGACATTAGGGTTACAGTTGTTTGGAATCTTCTGAAGAACAGTAGCCCCTCAAACCATTTGTGAAATTGTGACCCTCAACTGTTGTTGTGTGATGGATCTGGGACCATGATTTGGGTTGCAGGCACTGGACATGAAGTCCCATCGCTTGGTTTTGGGGTTTAAAGAGAAGAGATATTGAAGCAGCAACTATAAATGAATTAGGTGATGTACCTTGCCATAAGCAGTGGTTGTTAGATGGTTGTGGGACCCAACAAAGATGTCTTCAGGGTGTTGTGGGACAATGGAATGTGACTTCCTGTGCAGTGTATGACATATGTAAAAGAAACCAAGTCCCTATAAGAGGTCCCAACATGCAATTTAGGGAGATGTATTATTCTATTCATTGGTATATGGTTAGCAAGTAGGACTAGATCAACCCAGCTCGTGTTATCTCCGACACTGCCATCCGGAGAAAGCTCAAAACAAAGACAGGTGACACAGCTGACAATTTATCTTCACAGCTAGAGAAAAATAATTCACCGCCGACTCCATGGACAGAAGCCGGATTCATTTACTAGATGAAAGACTCAGCTGCTGAATGTATACAGAGAAGCTAACAATCTAGGAGACAGTCCCATTTCATTATAGGAGACTGTATCTCGGTCACACGCCTGAGCACCGTCCCCTTATTGTAATATGGATTATGTGCTATACATCTTCTTTTTAATGTATTAAAGTGACACTAAATGCAGGAGTTACATCTTAAAATACATTCAAGTCCCTTAACTATGAACAACAATGTATCTTATTTGTGTATCACTCGGCTGTAGATCCTCCAATCATCTCTGACACTGTCCTTCCTTCCTGGAGGGTGGCTACGTCTGTTCCCCATGGTCCCTGTGTGTGTTGTGAAGTAGTCACCGCTCCAAGCTCGCTCCCGGGATGGACTACAATCTGGATACAAATGAGTAAACTAAACATGAGATTGTAGTCCATCCCGGGAGCGAGCTTGGAGCGGTGACTACTTTACAACACACACAGGAACCATGGGGAACAAAAGTAGTCTCCCTCCAGAAGGAAGGACAGTGTCAGCACCAATTCAGAGATGATTGGAGGATCTAAAACCGAGTGATACACAAATAAGATGCATTGTTGTTCAGGGGCGGCTCTGCCCGAGGGCCCGTGGCCATAATGGGGCCCGTCGCCGAACCCCCCCTGCCCTTTTCAACCACATAAATGGAGACATGGCTGCTGCGTTAAAGCGGTGACGGTAGTGTCGCCCGCCTCCCGGGGCCCTCCAGGTACTGCCGTGGCCGCTTTGACACAGCCGCATCTACTGACAGCGGCGCTGCAGAGAGGAGAAGAGCCCAGAGCTAGGTGGGCGTGTCGTCCCGGGGGAGGGATGTCTCGTCGGAGGGTCGTACGCGTCCCTAACACCAGTGTGGCTGCAGGAGGGCCTGAAGCTGAGGGGCTCTACCGAGATCCAAGCCCAGGCTACCCACTGGAGGAATGGTACCCTCATCTGACCCTGGTTAGACCTGCACCTGTGACCCTGGTGAGACCTGCACCTGTGACCCTGGTGAGACCTGCACCTGTGACCCTGGTGAGACCTGCACCTGTGACCCTGGTGATCCGGCGAGACCATCCGCACGTGACCCCGGCGAGACCATCCGCACCTGACCCCGGCGAGACCATCCGCACGTGACCCCGGCGAGACCATCCGCACGTGACCCCGGCGAGACCATCCGCACCTGACCCCGGCGAGACCATCACTTTCAGATCATTTACTTACCCCCCCTCCAGAAGGAAGGACAGTGTCAGCACCAATTCAGAGATGATTGGAGGATTTAGAGCCGAGTGATACACAAATGAGATACATTGTTGTTCATAGTTAAGGTACATGAAAGCGTTTTTATGATGTAACTCCTGCGTTCAGTGTCACTTTAACATTGAGTTTATATTTTGTATATAGTGTTGTCATTGTGGCACCCGAAGAGCCCCTAATACTTCATGTACAGCCATCTCACAGAATCATCCTGGACACATTAACAGGTAGCTTGATTGACCAAATGCAATTATGTTTTGTCAAGACAGAGCCGAGCATAGAACCCATTGGCCAGCAGCCTCACTTATTAAAATCACTGTCACTCCCTATTGGTAGTTGGAGTCAATTACCGGGCCCTAACGTATCTCACACCATTAAAAAAAATAAAATAAATTGCGTTGCTCATTTAGAGTCAGCGCCACTCAAGCGACGTTTCGGCGACTCACTCTAGAAGGTAAAAAAAGGAATTATCGAACAGATGAAATATTCCCCGGTCCGTCGAATCCGGCGCTCATCGGAAACCGCGCAGTCGCTGGCTCGGAACATAGAGCCAAGCACTGGATGGCAAAACCATGTATTGGAGGAATTAGCGTAAAGTACAATCCTTTAATGTGGGCTGGAATCATTCGGCAGGAACACGAAAAAAAACAACCAAAAAGACACTTACTGGAATGCAGGATCGTTCAATGGTTTGCAGAGACACTTGTTGATAGAATCTGTCGTTGGAACATAGATTTGTGCACCTGGAGTAAGAATCAGTTGCTGGAATAGGGAGGCAGTCATGGGAGATAATCGCGCGCTAGGATGAGGAATCATTCAGCGGAACGTAGATTCACTTAAAATTAAAGATTTTCCTTAAGCTCTGTTCCTATCAGAAGTGACCGCTTAACATAAGCCGGTGCTCTTCCGGAATATCAACGCTTAGGGGGTCTATTTATAACTCGTCCGTCCAGACATATGCAGGGCGAATGCCGTTCGCATGTATTCCCCCCTCACTAGAGCGGAGGACCATAGAAAATTCGCTGGGAGATTACCAATCGCATATTCTCATAGCAATCCCCTACTTGATTGAGCTGACGAGCATAGAAAATGTGCTGGGGGTATGCCGTTCGCACAGCATTCCCCATATTAGACTGAGCTGAGGAGCATATGAAATTTGCTGGGGGAATGCCATTTACATGGCATCCGCCTACTAGATTGAGCTGAGGAGCATAGGAAATTCGCTGGGAGGAAAGCCATTCGTATGGCAACCCCCTACTGGATTGAGCTGAGGAGCATAGGAAATTTGCTGGGCGTATGCCGTTCACACGGCATTCCCCCCATTAGACTTAACTGATGAGCATAGGAAATTCGCTGGGGGAATGCCATCCGTATGGCAACCCCCTACTGGATTGAGCTGAGGAGCATAGGAAATTTGCTGGGGGTATGCCGTTCACACGTTATTCCCCCCATTAGACTTAACTGATGAGCATAGGAAATTTGCTGGGGGGAATGCCCTCCGTATGGCATCCCCCTACTGAATTGAGCTGAGGAGCATAGAAAATTTGCTGGGGGAATGCCGTTCACACGGCATTCCCCCCATTAGACTTAACTGAGGAGCATAGGAAATTTGCTGGGGGTATGCCGTTCGCACGGCATTCCCCCCATTAGACTAAGCTGAGGAGCATGGGAAATTTGCTGGGGGGAATGCCAATCGTATGGCAACCCCCTACTGGATTGAGCTGAGGAGCATAGGAAATTCACTGGGGGTATGCCGTTCACATGGCATTCCCCTACTGGATTGAGCTGAGGAGCATAGAAAATGTGCTGGGGGTATGCCGTTCGCACGGCATTCCCCCCATTAGACTGAGCTGAGGAGCATAGGAAATTCACTGGGGGTATGCCGTTCACATGGCATTCCCCTACTGGATTGAGCTGAGGAGCATAGAAAATGTGCTGGGGGTATGCCGTTCGCACGGCATTCCCCCCATTAGACTGAGCTGAGGAGCATAGGAAATTCACTGGGGGTATGCCGTTCACATGGCATTCCCCTACTGGATTGAGCTGAGGAGCATAGAAAATGTGCTGGGGGTATGCCGTTCGCACGGCATTCCCCCCATTAGACTGAGCTGAGGAGCATAGGAAATTCACTGGGGGTATGCCGTTCACATGGCATTCCCCTACTGGATTGAGCTGAGGAGCATAGAAAATGTGCTGGGGGTATGCCGTTCGCACGGCATTCCCCCCATTAGACTGAGCTGAGGAGCATAGGAAATTCACTGGGGGTATGCCGTTCACATGGCATTCCCCTACTGGATTGAGCTGAGGAGCATAGAAAATTTGCTGGGGGTATGCCGTTCGCATGGCATTCCCCCCATTAGACTGAGCTGAGGAGCATAGGAAATTCACTGGGGGTATGCCGTTTGCATGGTATCTCCCCACTAGATTGAGTTGAGGAGCATAGGAAATTTGCTGGGGGTATGCCATTCTCACGGCATTCCCCCCATTAGACTAAGCTGAGGAGCATAGGAAAGTTGCTAGGGGAATGCCGTTCACATGGCATTCCCCCCACTAGATTGAGTTGAGAAGCATAGGAAATACCCTGGAGGAATTCCATTTGCATGGTATTTCCCCACTAGATTGAGTTGAGGAGCTTAGGGAATTCACTGGGCGAGTACCATTTGCTCGACATTAGCTGGAGACGAGTAACATACTAAATTCATAAGCTCCTCGGCTCCATCTAGTGGCAGGAGTGCCATGCAAATTACATTCACCCAGCATGTGGCGGGGTGAAATAATTATATATAGGCCCCTTACAATGTATGCCTTCAACAATGGGATACAGGTCCACAGATTGTATAACCAGAATATTAAAACAATTGTTTTATAGAAAGATCGATATGGGGCTGATGGATGAAACCTCTGCCCACTGTATAGCTGGGCGAATGCCACCCACGCGGCATTACTGCCACCAAGCGGAGCCCAGGATCAATGGAAAATTCCTACATTTCTCTGCTCCATCTAGTGCCAGCAGTGCCATGAGAAAGCCATTCGCCCAGTGATTGCTGGAGTCCAGGAGCAATGGAAATACCATTGCTATCATCGCAAGTACGATCTGCCTATCCAAGATGGGCAGATCGTATGTTTTTTTAAGTACCGTACAACCATCGCAAGACAAAAGTCTTGTGATGGTTGTAAGGTGTGTGCCCAGCCTGAGAAGATGCAGAACTCTGGAGAAACCCGAATGCAATGTACGTTACGGTTAAAGATAGACAGATTGGCCAAAAAAACGTGAAACCTGATAAAATGGGGAAAACACGCATAGAAAATTTACATATGGAGCAAAGTCCACATTTCATCCGTTAGAAATAACGCATTTACCTACGATAGGGGGGTGGAACCATTTCTCCACAAAACAAGGCAAAAATCAAATGAGCGAAATCCATCTCGAAAATTGATTTGGCCGGATTTTGGTCAAAACGTGCCGAAAAGTCATGTAGAAATGGCCCTGAGCAGCCTTATAAATAGGTGAGGAAGTCAATATTTTCAATGGGAAACGTCAGATGTAGAATTAGTTGTTTTATAAATAGCCCCCCCCCC
>NW_017308787.1:122139-128779 GCF_000935625.1 Nanorana parkeri | reverse complement strand
TTTTCAAACAGCCCCCCCCCCCCCTTGTAATCAGATAAATAACGAACCCGCTTAATCAATTTAGTTATCAAGGTTCCGCACCATTGTTGGGGAGCTGGAATTGATTATTGAACTATGGATCCACTCCTTGGAGGGTTGAATCACCCAATGGTCTGTAAAACGATATATATAGAAATACTCAGCATCAGAGGCTCTCTCTCTCTCTCTCCAGTTAAGTGAAAATTAAACGTTGACATGCATGAAGGGAGCATATTTGATCTTGGAACGCTTTCTTGTAATCCAGGGAGAAAGAAATTCCTAAGCAAACCCACTGTAGGCCCATCGCAGTCTCTGACATATAGAAAGCCTGATGTTAAAGAAAAAATCATCAGAAGTTATTCACAGCAACCAGTCAGAATCTAACATGTCTTGGCAGTCCGCTCTTGCCTACCGCCTCTCCAGTGACCCAAAGAGGTGCCGCCTGAGGCAACAGCCGTGGGCTGCCTCATTGTAAAGATGGCCCTATAATGAGGATCCTCTTAACTATCCAGTCAATTTGCATCCAATAAGGCCAACTGTTACTCTACGTAGAGCTGAAGGAGTTTGTATAGTGAGATGGTGAGACGTGTGTGGTGGGCTTAGATGGGAGGAAGTAGGTTACACAGCACATACTGCAGAGGGGGCACACTCAATGACACCCTTGGTGCATGGAATAATAGAGAGCCATGTAAATTGGTCACACATTCCATCGTAGTCACAAACTTTGATAGAACACTGGCAAAGAAATCAATGCATGAGTGTGGGGAGGAATGTAGAGGGCTGGGGGATAGGTGGAGTTCTGTAGTCCAGCAGGCAGGGCTGACAGCACCGAGTTGGGATTTTGCAGAGGCACTGTGCTGTCAGCCCAAACAGGAAGTTAAGAGCTCAATGGATTTCGGTCAGCTGAATAGTTTTTTTTTTTTATTATTTGCGGCATTTTAAAGTAAAATATAGGGGAATGTGCATGTTTTGCAGAGATGTACCAAACGTAGATGATTGTTTTTATTTGCCCAGACATACTGTTTAATAGGTGTGATCATACAAGCTGAACCGAATTACTCGTTTAATGTGTGGGCCGTTCATAGGGTGGCAGAATTTTTCTCTGGAATATATAGAGTGTGCAGTCCTCAATCTGCATCATATTATTCATATTACTCACTGAAATGAGTGCTGGCTGTGCTGAGGGCACAGATCGTATTAGTCTTCCCACACGCTATGCTCTCCTAAGAACATTTCATGATCAGGTTCCTTCATTTCAGGGTAATGCAAATATTAGAAGTCTATTCTTAGCTTTATATCATTTACTTTTGACCCACGATGTCGAGGGCAAATTTGTGCCAAAATTTACCCCACCACCCCCCATCAGCTGGTCATTTGCAGCAAGTGGACTGTTTTAGAGTAGAAAGAAATGGAAATGGTTTGTTAAACATCTCCTGGTGGACATAATGGTTTAGGCAAGCTCAGCCTTTTCTTCAATCGTTCTCGTACTCAAGCTCTGCCTATGGATTCCACGTAATTATTATTATTATTATACAGGATTTATATAGCGCCAACAGTTTGCGCAGCGCTTTACAATATAAGGAAGACATTACAATCACAATACAATTCAAGACAAGATGGTAAGGAGGGCCCTGCCACTGAGGGCTTACAATCTAAAAGGGGAGGGGCCAGTGATACATGAGGAGGTAGCTGTGTGGGCATGAATTGTTTGAGAATGTGATGGTTGAGTGGTCAGGTTGAGGTGGGATAGGCTTCCCTGAAGAGATGAGTCTTAAGGGATCGCCTAAAGGCAGTCAGAGTGGGAGATAGACGGGCAGTTTGGGGTAAAGAGTTCCAGAGGATGGGAGAGGCTCTAGTAAAGTCCTGGGGGCAAGCATGGGAGGAATTGATGAGGGATCTGGAAAGTAGTAGGTCTTTTGAAGAGCAGAGGGGACGGTTAGGGTGATACTTTGAGACAAGGTTTGAGATATAACCGGGGGGCAGAGTTGTGGATGGGTTTGTAAGTCATTGTTAATTTGTTAATATTTTGAATTCTATCCTTTGGACAAGTGGAAGCCAGTGGAGGGATTGGCAGAGGGGGGTGGGGATGGAAGCCAGTGGAGGGATTTGCAGAAGGGGCTAGGGGATGGAGGCCAGTGAAGGGATTGGCAGAGCGGGGTAGGTGATGGAAGCCAGTGCAGGGATACAGAGGGGGGGTTGCAGACACTGAGTGGTTGGTTAGGTGAATGAGTCTAGCAGCTGCATTCATGATAGACTGAAGGGGGGATAGTTTGTGTAGAGGTCGGCCAATGAGGAGGGAGTTGCAATAGTCAAGACGAGAGATAACAAGGGAGGGGATGAGTAGTTTTGCGGTTTCATTGGTGAGGAAGGGGCGTATTTTGGAGATGTTGAAGAAGGTGAAGTAATTCGCGGGCAGATTGGATGATATAATCTCTCGTCACGTTTGGCTCTTCCGGGGGGCTCTCTTCTAGTCGGACGTATTTGGAGTACCTCCAGAACAAGCCACCTGTGGAACATCTTAATAGGATGTCCTTACAACCTCAACTGACCTCTTCTGTTACAGAGCAGCTGTGGCCGTATGCCAAGGCTTACATGGATCATTGAAATGATCACCATTTTATCATGAGGAAGCCCAGCAAATAGAGAGAAACACATTTTAGCCTCTTACACTCGTGACCTTGTTCTTTTTGTTCAGTCTCCTTTAGCGTTGATGGTAGGGATTTGCCGGGAAACACAGCGAAGCTTTGTCCAAAAAGCTCGGCTCATGTTTACCTTCCACAAGCTATACAACATCCTAAATACTACAACTGACCCCCCGTTCACTTATCAACCTCGCATTCAGAATCAAAACCGTCGTCTACGATACCATAGGATGCTTTGCAACAGTGCTCAGTCGCAAACCCAACGTTAGCGAAGAAATTCCTTTTCGGTAATCGCCCCAACATCAGGAAGCTGGCTTGATTGCCGCAAAAGGATTACCATTTATTTGGAGACAGAGGAAAATATGTGGAAGAGGATGCTTCAAGGAACCTCAGGCAAAAGGGACCTCAATAACAGGCAAAGTAAAGTGGATTCATCAGTGAAGGAAAATCTCTCTTCTCTATTATATCATTTTCACTGATTGATCCCATTACCTAAATGCACTCTGTACCGTGGTATCGAGAACGAGCCGCATTGTCAGTCACTGAACGGCTTTGCTTTGGAAAATTGCCACCCATTGCAGGGACCGTTTCATCCGTTTTAAAAAGGGGATTTTTTTTTTTTTGACTCGAAGTCCTTGTCTTTAAATAAAAGATTTAATTCTTGGTCATTAAAGTATAGTCCCTCTCATTAAACTGTATCTCAAGCTACGTTTGGAAATGTATTGTTCATTATTCATTGCTCATTAGAAGGCAGTACCACGGACCGTAATGTGGTGTTTTGATGAATGCATTTATAAGGACTGGCCTTAGAAGGCGTTCTCGCTAACTACCGGGTCATGTTGTGCACCTACATGCATTATCTCTTATTGCTTTTCCGTTCCTCCAAAAGATCTGGAGGTCACGTCACTCGTTAAAGTAAAACTCTTCCTTTGTTTAAGCGCCCACGCCTCCCCTTTCCACAGTCTACTGCACAGAGTTCTTTGGCCTTGTGGAAAACTTTGTTTCAGAATTTCTACTGGCTTCTCCTATTGTAATATAACAATTTCCCCATGAACTGTTCAAGTTTTCCTTATGGAGAGGCTATGCGGGAACAATGGAGGTCAGTGTGGTGCTTGTTAGTCAATGCAAACCAATCATAAGTCTATTTCCATGACTGAAGACTTACCTATTTACCACAGACAGGGGCAGGGGGGCCTAGACCAGGGGATAGGCAACCTCAGAACAACTGTGGTGAACCTACAAATACCATGAGGCATCCCAAGACTCTAAGAGCCATAGTCAGATTATTGCAACCCGTCTTGACTATTTCAACTCCCTCCTCATTGACTTTCCACTACACAGGCTCCTCCCCTTCAGTCTATCATGAATGCAGCTGCTAGATTCATCCACCTGACCAACCTATCAGTGTCTGCAACCCCCCTCTGCCAATCCCTGCACTGGCTTCCATCCCCTGCCCCCCTCTGCCAATCCCCACAGTGGCTTCCATCCCCTGCCCCCCTCTGCCAATCCCCGCACTGGCTGCCATCCCCTGCCCCCCTCTGCCAATCCCCACACTGGCTTCCATCCTCTGACCCCCTCTGCCAATCCCTACACTGGCTTCCATCCCCCCCCCCTCTCTGCCAATCCCTGCACTGGCTTCCATCCCCTGCCCCCCCTCTGCCAATCCCTGCACTGGCTTCCATTTGTCTCAAAATATCACCCTAACCATCCTGTCCGCTCCTCCCAAGACCTCCTGCTTTCCAGCTCCCTTGTCATCTCCTCCCATACTCGCCTCCAATACTTCTCTAGAGTCTCTCCCATCCTATGGAACTCTTTACCCCAACCTGTCCGTCTATCTCCCACCTTGACTGCCTTTAGGCAATCCCTAAAGACTCATCTCTTCAGGTAAGCCTATCCCGCCTCAACCTAACCAATGAAGTATCACATTCTCAAACAATTCATCCCCACACAGCCACCTCCTCATGTGTCACTGGCCCCTCCCTTTTAGATTGTAATGTCTTCCTTATATTCTAAAGTGCTGCGCAAACTGTTTGAGAACGTGATGGCTGAGCGGTCAGGTTGAGGTGGGATAGGCTTCCCAGAAGAGATGAGTCTTAAGGGATCGCCTACAAGCAGTCGGAGTGGGAGATAGACGGACAGGTTGGGGGTAAAGAGTTCCAGAGGATGGGGGAGACTATAGAGAAGTCCTGGAGGAGATCATGGGAGGAGTTGACGAGGGAGCTAGAGAGCAGGAGGTCTTGGTAAAGAGCGGGGGGAGAGAGAGATATATGAGAGAGAGAGGGGGAAGAGAGAGATAGAGCAGATGCTATGAAATAACAATTTAACCTTGAAGCAACAACTAAGTCACGATTTCATACAAAGCAGCAAAGGTGAATTATATTAAGTTGATTGCTAATTAGCGGTACCTGTCAACGTTAAAATAGGTCTGCCATTTAAAACTTTGGTATGTAAGCAATTTGAGTCAACTTAAAGAGCTCCGAGAGGCCAAATAGCTTGTGCTACAAGTGCATCAGAGAGACAATTAGTTAAAACATGGACAAAGTGTATCAGCAAGGAACACAGCCACGTGTTGGTGCTCACCAATGTGGACAATCAGTAAACAGAGATATCCCCTGCACACCAGACAGCAATGGCGACCGTTCATTAAGGTAGTGATGGTGCTCGTAGTGATGTCCACAAATGGCGAGGTGCGTATCCAAGATTTAAGCAATGAAGATCACCAGCACTCAAAGGATAAGATAAATCCAAGTGTTCTTTTATTCAAAGAAGCATGTCACAAGTGTTGAAGAGCCTGTGGACAGACACATAACAGGATAGTTGTTGAATTCGTGGTGAGCTTCACGTAGCTGGACTGTGTGGCAAGGTTGGCAATAGGAAATGACTTGTGTCACAGGCCAGACATAAACTGGTGTAAGAAACACAACACTTGGATCCTTGGACAATGAAAAAGTATGGCCACATTTTCTTCTGTTTCCTGCATCCGGATAGGTTTACATTTGGGGAAAGGGCGAGGATGCTTCCAACCCACCTGTTTATTTCTTACTCTGTTATTAACATGGTGGGTGATCGGTAATGGTATGGACAGCCATGAGAATTGTAGGATGTGGTGATTGTTCAATTTAGAGGGGCCAGGTGCCAGCTATCTTGTACTTTGTTACAATGTTTTCCTATTCAAGGATAATAACATCCCCATACATGGCTGCCAAACCTATTCTAGACTTTTATGAGCTGCATGCTATAATGCCTTCCATATCCTCCCCAAAGGATGAAGGAGGTCCTGATCCCTCTATATAGATCTTTATTATCACTAGAGGGATCCCCAGCAGGAGGAAGGAGGTCCTGATCCCTCTATATAGATCTTTATTATCACTAGAGGGGTCCCCAGCAGGAGGAAGGAGGTCGTGATTCCTCTATATAGATCTTTATTATCACTAGAGGGGATCTCCAGCAGGAGGAAGGATGTCCTAATTCCTCTATATAGATCTTTATTATCACTAGAGGGATCTCCAGCAGGAGGAAGGAGGTCCTGATCCCTCTATATAGATCTTTAGATATCACTAGAAGGTTCCCCGCCAGGAGGTCCTGAAAAACAAATGGTGAAAGGTCTGAGGCATAAAACATATCAGGAGAGAATGGAGGAACTTAAAATGTACAGCCTGGAGGAAAGAAGGAAAAGGGGGGCAGGAACCTTTAAATACATGAAGTTAGCAGGAGGAAAGTTCAAAGCTATCCTTATAAATAATTATTTTATCAAAATAGGAGTTGATGTTTGGAACAGACTTCCAGCGAGTCAGTCAGCAGTAAGTGAATTTAAACATCCAAAAAAAATGAAAAAAATCCAGTAGATGATAGATAGATAGATAGATAGATAGATAGATAGATAGATATATTATAATATGTATTATTTTAATAATGTAAATTATTATATTTTTTATTATTATTCATGCTATTAGTATTATCATCATTTTATCATTATTATT
>NW_017308787.1:85074-122041 GCF_000935625.1 Nanorana parkeri | reverse complement strand
ATGGTAGATAAAAGATAGATAGATAGATAGATAGATAGATAGATAGATAGATAGATAGATAGATAGATAGATAGATAGATAGATACAGATAAAAGGCTGTATGGATGGCTATGACGCACTGTGCTAATGTGGTGGTATCCTGGACACAGGGAGGTATATAGATAAATATTGTAGCTATAGGATGATGATAGATAGATAGATAGATAGATAGATAGATACAGATAAAAGGCTGTATGGATGGCTATGACGCACTGTGCTAATGTGGTGGTATCCTGGACACAGGGAGGTATATAGATAAATATTGTAGCTATAGGATGATGATAGATAGATAGATAGATAGATAGATAGATAGATAGATAGATAGATAGATAGATAGATAGATAGACAGACTGACAGGTATATAGGTAAACGGCTGTATGGATGGCTGTGACGCACTGTGGAAATGTGGCGGTATCCTGGACACAGGGAGGTGGAGTTGTGTAACGAGAAGACGACATTGTGAGAATTCGGAAGAGCTGAAGCGACATCTTGATTCTGATGTCTGCGCGTATGGAAGTGTACGTGTTATCAGCTGCCTTCGTGTTATTGCAGTAGGTAACAGTGTATATAACACTGAATGCTAATTTGTATACTCGGCTGGCAGTGATAAAGAGCCTCACATCTGGATAAACAGGATGGTGTTGTTTGGATAACAATATGTGGGTGATAATCTTCCACTGTGACCAATTTACTGCGAAAGGTTAATATGACAATAGACTGCGTCGTGCAATTACCCCTTTCCTATTCCGCTGCCTGTCCGCCGGTTGTAGAAGCGCTGTACCGTCTCTTTCTGCGTGTTGGCATGTTGCATTGTCCATTGTTGGCGTGTTGTATAGTCCATAGCATTGTGTGTTTTAGGCTAAATATGGCAGCAGGTATGATCAGGGACCCATCGAGGATTCCATTGCCATGGTATACGTCTTGCTAATCTATGTACATTGTAAGTATATTTATTCCTTTTAATGCAAAGATTGAGCGTGCATTTATATGCGGCAGAACATAGATGACTCTGTGTTTTGGTTATTGTGGAGGAACTAACTCAAGGGACCCTTAAATTGACACTTAAACCTTAAAATGCATTCAAGTCCCTGAACTATGAACAACAATGTATCTTATTTGTGTATCACTCGGCTGTAGATCCTCCAATCATCTCTGAATTGGTGCTGACACTGTCCTTCCTTCTGGAGGGGGGCTACGTCTGTTCCCCATGTTCCCTGTGTGTGTTGTAAAGTAGTCACCGCTCCAAGCTCACTCCCGGGATGGACTACAATCTCAAGAAACTTTTGGACGATTTCTTAAGGGACCGTAATATACAGGGGTACGGGTACTCCTAGAATGAGATCCTAATAGGTTGGACTTGATGGACTAATGTCTTTATTCAACCTCAAATACTATGTAACTATGTAATACAAATTAGCTAACTAAACATGATATTGTAGTCTATCATGTGAGCGAGCTTGGAGCGGTGACTACATCTGTGGATGTCGGCTGCCTCAAATCCTTCTTTGTCTTTGTGTAATTTCAGACAGACTCCATGATGTTAAGATCAGGGCTCTGTGGGGCCAAACCATCACTTTCAGGGCTCCTTGTTCTTCTTTATGTTGTTGGTAGTCCACTCCTTAATGACATTGGCTGTATGTTTGAGGTGGCTACTTTTGTTCCCCATGTTCCCTGTGTATGTTGTAAAGTAGTCACGGCTCCAAGCTCGCTCCCGGGATGGACTACAATCTCAATACAAATTTGCTAACTAAACATGAGATTGCAGTCTATCATGGGAGCAAGCTTAGAGCGATGGCTGCTTCTGTGGATGTAGGCTGCCTCAAATCCTTCTTGCGCCCTGCTTCCTGATTGGCCAAAAAGCCAGCTCCATGCTTTCTCGTCACCTAGTGACAAGAAGCATGGGGGCGGGTTAAGTTTACAGATTTGTTTTGAGATTGTAGTCCATCCCGGGAGCGAGCTTGGAGCGGTGACTACTTTACAACACACACAGGGAACATGGGGAACAAAAGTAGCCCCCCTCCAGAAGGAAGGACAGTGTCAGCACCAATTCAGGGCAGGTTCACACCATTTTACGGACTAGATCTGGATGGGAAAATGGTGTGAACCTGCCCACAGTTCCAGTGCATTCCAGACCAGACAAAATGAGACCTGCAGTATTTTCCTGGTCTGGTCTGGAAAGCACTGCGTTGGTGTGAACAGAGGCCAGAAATAGCATAGGGATACATTAGGATGCATTTTGGGTCCAGGATGATCTGGTCTGGTCTGGGGATGATCTGGATGTGGTGTGAATGGGCCCTTAGAGATGATTGGAGGATCTACAGCCGAGTGATACACAAATAAGATACATTGTTGTTCATAGTTAAGGGACTTGAATGTATTTTTAAGATTTAACTCCTGAGTTTGGTGTCACTTTGAGATCATTTACTTACCTCCCCTGCTAACCTAATTCACCATCGGATTCCGGTGTAAATTTTGACATGCAGAGCAAGTCAGAACAGCAAAGGGTTGGCACGCTCCCTCCGCACCAACGTGACAACACTTGGGCTTGATGGTTGGCTCTCCAGGCCCAGCACACTGTATTGTGTTACATTTTCCACATGGTAATTCTATCGGCTATGGTGGGGGAGCGAAGACTGAAAGAGAGGCAAATGCCCTTAAAGTGACAAGTATTAAGGGCAGGCACCCATCATCGTCATGTGGTTCTGATGAGGCAAAGCTCCGGGGTCTGATCAGGAAAAGCTCTGGAGTCTGAGGGGTGGGGAGAAGACCTGTAAGGCTGGTTGTACGCACGAACAAGGAAAATACTCTTGATTACCCCATCCATGCCAAACAGCATAGATGAGGGAACCACCACCGCCACCACCACCGGGCTATTATATTCTGATGGTAGCTGTCAGCATACCAAAATAGTTACAGCAGCCAATTGGCTGCAGCCACTGTTCAGCCATGATATTTCAGCCCGGCTTGTTTGATAAAAGTCTACTGAAAAATCAGCTCGGACAGAGGAAGTTTTGGCAGGGCTACACATTGGTCAAATTTTGGCCAAATCAGCAAGCCAAAATTCAACCCATGTATGGCCAGCGAGTAGGGTTGCTTCCTTTTCTTTAAGTGAAACCCTAACGATCTAGCGCAAAAATGTTCTTTTTTTGTAGACTATAGAGGAGAGAGCGAGGAGAGGCAGCCAGGGGAGGGAGTAAGGAGAGCGGCTATAGAGGTGTAAAAGTTCCAGCAATACATTATACAGCAATACAAAATAAATATCAAGGGACATATGTGTTGTTCCGGGGTGGCTCCCTGATGTCTCCAGGGTCTCAGGTGGCCTGTGCGGGCTCTCACCAGGGCTGTGTTGGCTCTCAGGTGGACTCTGCAGGCTCTGAGGTGGGCTGTGCGGGCTCTGAGGCGGGCTGTGTGGGCTCTGAGGTGGCTGTGCGGGCTCTGAGGTGGGCTGTGCGGGCTCTCAGGTGGACTCTGCAGACTCTGAGGTGGGCTGTGCAGGCTCTGAGGTGGGCTGTGCGGGCTCTGAGGTGGCTGTGCGGGCTCTGAGGTGGGCTGTGTGGGCTCTGAGGTGGGCTTTGCAGGCTCTCAGGAGGCTTTGCAAGCTCTCAGGAGGGCAGTGCGGGATCTCAGATGGGCTATGTGGGCTTTCAAGTGGCTGTGTGGGGTCTCAGGTGGACTATGTGGGCTCTCAGGTGGCTATGTGGGCTATGCAGACTTTCAGACGTGCTGTGCGGTGCCTCACCAGGGGTTTGGAGGTGGGCAGCGTGGTGTCAGGAAGACATAGGAGGAAATGTGCAGTCCGGCGCCTGTTTACTTGTGCCTGTGGCTCGCGCTTGCTGGGGACCTTGGCAGCCTTCCTGTGAGCCGTGGGCCACGCATCTACTCTTCTGTCTTCCAGACACCTGTCAAAAAATTTAAAGTGTTTGGGTGTCAGCTGGCCTGAAAGCCGGACACAGGACTCGAAAACCGGTCTGTCAGGGTGAATTCTGGACAGGTGGCAACCCTACAAGTGAGTATTACTTGAGGCAAAATCAGGTCTCCTGCCCTAACAGGCAGGGCTGTGCTGTCTGGAAGTGCTGTGTAAATCTCAGGACTGGATAGACAGCTCCTGTATATGTATTTCATGTGTGCCTTCAGCTGTCTGTCTGGAGTTCGGCTTTAAGCATTACCGATGGTTTATAAATGCCGCAAAATCCGACAGGTTCACATTGATATGTAAAGTTTCTTTATATACACATTTGTGAATATTATTAATGGCACTTTCATGCCGGCCTCTTAATGAATGCGTTGCAGAACGCCAATGAGCATGCGGTTTGAGTGCACCTGCCTACGGTATATGAGAATGCCGCAGCGTTTATACCCTTATAAGAGGTTGTTACGGCTGTTTGCATATGCGCTTTGTACCTACATACAGAAGATGTAGCTCAGCTGCCGGCCCGAGGCACGACCTTCCCTCCCTCCCATGTTTTTAAAGGGCCGGTGCCACGCGCTTATTAACAAATCAGACTAATTAGCTCTGTGCTGTTACCCAGTAATTTCCCTGCCAGAGCTCACACTCCCCCATTAATTAACACACATTACGACATACTTGTTACAGGGGAAGTGAAGCTATCTCTTTGCGTGCCCATGTGCCCTGCAAAGAGAGAGATTTTGTTGTTTTGTTTTTGTTTTGCTTTTTTTGATTATTGCCCAAAGCATGCCCACGGTTGCCAACTGCCCCTGACTCATTCGGAGAGCTTTGCCAAGTTTTCAAGAGGCGTCCCTTGATACTTGCGTCTCTGATTTTCAGCAGTGACCAACTTCGCTGTAAAATCTTGGTTTTTCTCTGCATTGCAGAACACATTCTGATCATTAGCTGATAAGATTTTGTTTTGAATATTTAAAGCGGAATTAAAGTTTCTTTTTTTTTTTTAAAACAGTGAAAATGTAAGTTATAAAAAAAGTGCACGTATGCATACTCACACAATATAGTGTGTCTTGGGGCTTTCTCTACCCAGGGTTCCCTATGACCTTTTGGCTTGAGCTCTGCAAACTGCACAGCTTACATACATCTCCCTCTTAGTATGCAATTATTCTCCTACATCTTCACGGGAAGGACCATCACTGCTCAGAACCAGGGCCGGATTAACTCTCAAGGCCAGGTTCCTCAATGCGCCCCCCTCCCCGCCATACCCCCCAATGGAGAATGGCAGACCTGTAGGCTGAAAACAAGTGGCGGCTTCCCTGCTGTACATTTAGCTCTGCTTGCCCAAAGCAGGGCTGAATGTTGAAAACAACTACCCGCCCAGCGCCCCGGAACTGCATGTCCCGGGCATTGGGAGATAGGAATTCCACACCCCTACTGCCCCTCTACTCCCTGCTGCCCCAGGGCCGGGCTTTGGTTGGCCTTGTGGGAAATCCGGCCCTGCTCAGAACACTGTTGATCCTACCAGTCCTGCCCTGTGTTCTACCTTCTCATTTGATTGACTACTTGATTTATTAAAACAAATGCCAGGTGACGGCATAATAGAATTCTGGGGTGCTTCACAAGAGGAATCACCAGATGGAGTTCCTGATTCCTCTATATAGATCTTTATTATCACTAGAGGGGTCCCCAGCAGGAGGAAGGAGGTCCTGATTCCTCTATATAGATCTTAAGTTAGACCTCATTTTTTTTTTTTTTCCATTCAAAATTTTTATTTTATTGTTTTTTGCACAAAGATATACAATACACAACGGTACAACAAAAGAAGGAAAACGATGTCTCCTACACATGGTACAATCCGCCCCAATTGTTAGCTGCACACAATATTTCAGATTACGAAGCGTCTCACGCTTGTCTAAATCCGTTAGCTCAGAGCAAGTGTGTATTAGCTTGGAGGTATCTCTTGTACCCCGTCAGGATTGGCTTTCTAGCGGGTATCAGAAGGAAACATAAGAGAAAGGGAAAATGAGAGAATGAAAAGAAAAGAAAGAGACAAATACAAAGGAAGAAAGCTCCGCACCTCCCCCCCTCTCCTCCGGGGGTCTACCTCACCACTTAGAGCAGTCCCTACTGTCCACTGGCCCTCTAATGTTTACTACTCTAAGGGCCCCCCTGTTCGTCCTATTACCTCCCCCCTTCTCTAATGCGGTCAAACTCCGCGCTACAGCAAAACACCGTCCAGGGTGTCCATATTTTTGCGCACCTGTCCATACGATCGTGTTTGGTAGCCATGAGCTCCTCCATCTCACAGATATGCCCCACCTGTTGGATCCATTCCCTCAGTGTGGGGGCTCTAGTCTCCCTCCATTGCCTAGGAATGAGTGATCTGGCCGTGTTGATCATGTGCTTCTCCAGGGATTTGGCTGGGCCTCCTCTGGATTGGTCACGGAGATGTAACAGGAAGACTCCCGGAGAGTATTCCACCTCCCCTCCCAGAATTGTACACATCAAGCCATGCACCTCCCTCCAAAATGGTTGGATGGAGGTACAGGACCAAAAAATATGTAGCAGGTCTCCACATTCTAAGTTGCAACGCCAGCATTCGGTTGGTATCGCGGGGTCCATCTTATGCAGAATTGCAGGTGTTCTGTACCATCGAGTAAGTATTTTAAAATTAGTCTCTTGTGCTTTACTGCTTATTGAGCATTTGTGGGCCCCCCCGCAGATCGTTTCCCAGGTGTCTTCCGAGATCTCCCGTGCCAGATCCCCCTCCCATCTCCTCCTCAACGACTGTGAGCGCTTGGATGAATGTTCTGTCAGTAATGCATAGAGCCAGGAGATCAGATGTCTGGAAGGTCCCTGGCCTGTGCAGGCCTTTTCAAAGGGTGGCATGCCCCTGGCAAAGTCTCCCTTTCCGCTATTGAGGTAGTGACGTACCTGCAGGTACGACCACCAGGGTACCCGCCCACACCTGGACATCTCCTGTAGGTCTATTCTGTCTAGGAATTTCTGGTGTTTGAAAAAAGTGTGTCCTCTCAGCAATTCCTGGGGTTGCCATTGGCGTACAAACTTCGATTCCTGGGGTTGCCATTGGCGTACAAACTCCTCTGTAGAACCTGCTGGGAATGCTTTGTTATCTGTCAGTGCGGTCAGAGGTCCCTCATGGGAGGTCAGATGTTTCTTGCGTTTGAGCCCTGTTAGTACATGTAGGGACGCCTCAATAAGAGGGTGTGTTGCTATATCTGGGTGCCTATATCTGTCCAGTATCCACGCAGCTGAGGTCAGTGGTTGTTCCGTCCAGGTCACCTCCATATCCACCCATAGTTTAGAACTGCTATTGGCATGCCAGTCCACTATCCTATTAAGGTGACAGGCTCTATAGTATCCATAGGTGTCTGGGACTCCACAAACCCCCCTTTGTCTTGGGGGTTTTCAAGAGGGACCACGACACTCTCGGATGTTTATCCTGCCAAATAAAGCGTCTGAATTCCGCATCTACATGTGTAAAGAACGACCCTGGTATTCGGATCGGAATTGCCTGGAACATATAGAGCAACTTTGGCAGAACAATCATCTTAACCAGGGCGGCCCTCCCGAACCAGGAGACAGAAAGAGGCCTCCAGCTCTGGAGATCCCGCTTTACCGTCGCTAGGAGCGGTTGGAAATTTAGACTGAACAGATCTGCAATGGAGGAAGTGAGGTATATCCCCAGATATTTTATGGCCTTTCGCTCCCATCGTACTCGGAATAAGCTCTGCAGGTCTGTTAGACCTCATTTTGAATACTGTGTCAAGTCCTGAAGACCTCACAAAAGGATATTAATTGGATAGAACCAGTCTTGAGATTGGCAACCAAAATGGTGGAAGGTCTGAAGGGATAAAACATACCACGGGAGAACATCAAGAACACGGGGACTTGATATCAACTAGCTGGAGGAAAGTTCAAAACTAAGGTTAGAACGTATTATTTTACCAAAAGAGTAGTTGGTCCTAAGAACAGACTTCCTGCAGAGGTAGAGAGTCAGTCAACAGTATGTGAATTTGAACATGCCCAAGACAAACATAGATCTATAAAAAGGTGAAAAAAACAAAAACAGAAGATGAAAAAAAAGTTAAAATGGGGCAGACACGATGGACCGCTGCCATCACTCATCTATGTTTCTATAATAAAAGAGCAGAAGAGTGAGGATACGGGTGGCGTTAGAACTACCCTATTACCTGCCCCGTTCCTGGCAAATGACGAAAGTAGTTCCTGCAGAGAACGTCCTGCAGGGGAATGATTGCATCACTTTCCTCAGACGGTGGAGCTAACACATGGGAAGTAAATGGAACAGACTCTACAGAATGACATATGGATAACATAAAATATGGATAAAGCAGAAAGACAGATTGTAAATGTGGATGCATGCACTATTTTTAACCTGCAATTTCAAGCTGTTTGCATAAAAATTTGTAAGTTCTGCTTTAAAGCTGAACTCTGAGTACAGTATGTGACACAGCCCTGCTGAGCGTTCATTCATAAAAGCTATTATCTATGTGCAAGACTGTGTACGTACAAGCATCCCTGGCTGATCGATCATAGCCCGCAGTGCTGAACAATCTCTTATGAATTTACTGCTGCCCCCTGCTGCCGGAGGCCAGTACTGTCACTCAAAACTCAATCTCCTTGCTAGCAGCGTGGTCGGACGGAGGAGCTTAAACTGCCTGACCACGCTGCTTGGCAATGGCAGGACGGATTTGAATGGGACCAAGTGCTATGCACAAGTGCTGTATGCGCTTGGTCCTCTAGCACAGTGGTTCTCAACCTGTGTAACCTCAGGACCCACATTTGTCCTTGGTCATTAAGTCGTGACCCAGGTCGCACTGCAATGGGTGCCGCGCGTTCCGTTGCGGGTGTATGAACTGTTGGTGGGAGATGCGTTTGGGGTACCATTCAAATGAATAGCAATGCAACACACCTCCCACACCAGAATGCGCGGTGCGATTGCGTGGTACAGTGCATTAACGCACTGTACCATTGTGAACGGGCCCTCAAAAACACTGACACACACACACAACCACAGACACAATTTTACACACTCACAGACATTCTCACATGCACACTCCATGTTTATTTATTTTTTAAATTCCACCCAGTCTCTCTATCTTACGAGAACTGGAGTGGATTCTCAGCCTGGGGTGCAGTGTGGGCTGCTGTGCTGTGACAGAGCTCCATCCATATGGGCATTGCTGGTACAGCTCCCTTGCGTGCCCTGTAGAGGTGTCGGGAGCCCGAATGTGACGTCACTCCGGTCCAGGCACCTCTACAAGACACGTGAGGGAGCTGTAAGCAATGCGCGTATGGATAGAGCTCCTTCGCGTCCATACCCCCAGCCCACTCCACCTCAAGCTGACACTTGGCTCCTCCTGCCACCAATCAAAGAGGGAAGGAGCGTGGCCTGCCACAGGGCTGTGTGTGTCTATGGACGCACACAGCCACTGTGGGCACGAGCGCGCACGGGTGCCTCCATTAGAACGATGGTGGCACCCGTGCAGGGGGAATAGCGCTGCGGGGACCCACTAGGAATTAAACAGTTTTAAAGAAAAGCAGCCTCCAGCAAAGGAGGGTCCACTTAAAGGAAGAAAAAAAAATTGAGGCTTTAATATCACTTTAAGGTCTGGTAGCAATTTTAAGGAGGAACACCACCCCCAAAAATGGGGGAAAACAGATGTGGGGTCAACCCCTAGAAACGCACCTTGTCCCCGTGCCGATGGGGGCTTCACAAGGACTGCTGATGCTCGAGTCAAACTGTTCGAGGACTCGAATATTGGGACTATCCCTAAGCGCCACTAGAAACACTGATATACACTGAGTGGCCAGTTTATTATGACCACCTGACGTTTGTAGGCAACTTAGCTTTAATTTGGCGCTGAAGTTGCTAGAGGGCCAGACCATTATAAATAGGGAAGCGGGTTGTTTACCACGACAGTAGAAGTGATTTTTGGGTCTGAACGTGCGAATTGTGGCCGTCAGCGACTAGTTAATGTTAGGGCAGAACGGAGAGCGGCAAGACTGGTACAAGACAACAGAAGGGCAACAGTGCCGTGTCAGATTCCTCGCATCACCTTTCAACATCTCGTGGAGTCATCTCGTGGCCCAACGAAGTACTGATGGGGTGGTCATAATAATCTGGCCACTCAGTGTATAAGTATGCTAGGCTAAAATGTGCCATTATATTACATCTAGTGTTCCTCCGATATGATAACAATGAAATGCATTCTATAAATACACCAACTCGGGAGCACAAAGCCCCTGGATGTAGTTTTAAAATATTAGTAACGACTGTCATGGTACTTTGCTGTGTGACAAGTGGAAAGGACGCAGCTTATTTGCATGCCAGTTTGATAGTATGTGTTCTGCTACCCGGTCCATGACAAGCTTTGGCACGGAGCGTTCTCCTTATGGCACGAAAATCTGCCTACCTAATCAACCCTGAATATGCCTGTGCTGTGTCACATGGAAGGATTGGACTTTCTCTGAAGATGGTATTGGCTCATTGCAAGGTTTGCTGCCACTCAGGAGGGTTGTAAATTGTGGTCAGTTATGGTAAGTTAGGGAATGGTGACACAGATAACCCTATTACTGCGGCAGTACACTTGGGGTCTGTAGATATGACATAACAACGTTTACACTAGAAGCATCTTAAACCTCACAGGAGATCCTTCTGTCTGACATAAGCACACGTCCAAGTAATTCTATCCTGCTGCAGGGCCCTGTGTGAAGAACCGTTTAGGACCCAACTGTGATGCTCATCAGTGTTGCTCCACATACAGTATATGCATTGGCAACAAGCTGATCATCCAGGAGGTTATTCACGAAGGAGCCTGAAGGATCCAGCCGCAGCTTCAGCTGATCCTTCGGCTCTCTTCGAACCGTAGGGCTGCTGTACGGGCTATTCACTATAGGCGCGTACAGCAGCCGAACACAGATGCTTCGGCTCGACTGAGACGTAGTGACAGCCGAAGCGTGGAGAAAGGTCGGCCAAAGCTGACAGATCTCCACGCAAATGACACGTCTGACTCTGCCCAGTTGCAATGACAGAGCAGCATCCTCAAATGACCTGCGGACGCTGATCTGTCATTAAACAATAACAACTGGGCGGAGGCGGCCGTTACGCCACGGCCGGCTCTGCCCAGTGGTTTTTCATTGGTCGGGACTTGCTTGAAGATTCTAGCAGGTTCTGGCCAATAGGAAACAGTTGGGTCGGAGCTAGCTGTCACTGCTAGCTCCGCCCAATTGTTTTTCTGCATCTTTAAAATTATTTTTAATTTTCTCTTTTTTTTTTTTTCTTTAAACTATTTTAATTTCTTTTTAATTTTCATACATTTTAAAACAATTTTTTAACTTTTTAAAATGTATTTAACTTGTTTTCTATTCTGCTTGGTACTACGGAGGTACAGAGCAGAATAGCCAAGCCTAATGCCGCTCGTCGTCATTTGGCTATTCACTCACTGTATGAGAATAGGGGGCGAACGGCAGCGAGTGAGCCGCCGGAGCTTCGGCTCAGCCGATCCAGATGTTGGATCGGCTGAGTTGAACGGCTTCTTCATTTCGGCTCAGCCGAACATGCAGAGCATGAAATCAGCCGTACTGAGCCGTAGTGAATAGCCGAACAGCGTTCGGCTCACTTCACTTTGGCTTAGTTATTCACTCAGCTGCCATCGGCAGTTTTTTGTGAATAACCCTCTGAATGTTTACCAGACCAATGGATCCAATGCCATGCTCGGCCCTTCATTAGTTAATCATCATTAGTAATATTTATAGTGGTAAGAATTAAGTTCTTGGAACAATTTGAAGGTCTTTGTGAATGATACCTCACCCAAAAGGAAAATTCAGTAGTTACAAGAAAACAACGGGCTTTGGAGGTCCAGAAACACCACCTGTGATTCCATTAGATACAAAATATTGTTTATTCATACACCATTAAAAATCAGGTTAAAAGCACATAAAAGTGTCCATAAGCAATCCCTATTGGCATCCACAATGAGCTACATAGGAATTAGATACCGGCCTATTGATAGCAGAAATTCCTACTTGGATTCATAGAGATTTCGACGAGTTGGAGCTTTCGATAGAACACCGGCCCAGAAGAATTGGAGATTCCGGGCACATTGCACACGGAAGAGGCCATCAGTGGGCACCACGATCTGTCATGTAATCGCCTGGGTCGCTGGCGGCCATATTTATAGAGGGATACGTGGCAGGAGCTGACAGATGCGCTGGTCTGTCTCCTGCTGTGTTTATGCGACTGTATGCATCTATTCTGAGGCCAGTTATTGGATGGAGGATTTGTTTTATTGTCTCCTATCCTCTATTTTCTCTTTTTGGTCTCTCCTTCTCACCACCTCCAACTACTGTGAATGTACAGCTCTCTGATCTTTTTATAGGCTCCCCGGGGGAAACTGGCTTTTGAAAGGGTCATCAGTAGTTGCATTCCTAGGACACTCTGGTTTGAGTTCACTGCCCTGTTGTCCTCCATCTGCATTCTTAGCCATATATACAGCCAAGATTGTTTTTCTGTGGTTTTTTTTTTATTTGTCTTGTATGTGCATGCCTCTCCTGAAATACATACACAGCATGATATCTAATAATGAATGCTGTGTGCAAATATCATGTTGATTATGTATGTAACAGATGGATAATATATATTTGTCTAATCATGTAGAGCATCCATCTCTCCCGAGGAAGCCCCTTTAATGGGAGCGAAACACGTAGAGGAGTTGCTACCTGCGGCGATACTTGGGACTCAACTTACAACAGACTACATATGAATCCAAGTAGTAATTTATGCTATAAATAGGCTACTCAATCACTCACTTGTTATCTCTCATCTCGACTATTGCAACTCCCTCCTCATTGCCGACCTCTACACCGACCTCCCCCCTTCAGTCTATCATGAAAGCTGCTGCTAGACTCATCCACCTAAGCAACCGTTCAGTGTCTGCAACCCCTCTCTACCAATGCCTCCTATAGCCAAAAGGATAAAATTCAACATATTAACAACTACTTACAAAGCCATCCACAACTCTGCCCCCGGCTATATCTCCAACCTTGTCTCAAAATATCACCCTAACCGTCCTCTCCGCTCTTCCCAAGACCTTCTGCTTTCCAGCTCCCTTGTCAACTCTTCCCATGCTCGCCTCCAGGACTTCTTTAGAGTCTCTCCAATCCTTTGTAATGCCCTACCCCAACCTGTCCGGATATCTACTACTCTGTCTGCATTTAGGTGATCCCTAAAGAGTTATCTCTTCAGCCTACCCATTGAACTATCATTTTCTCAAACAATTCATTCGCACAGATTCCACTATTAATAATAATAATAATTAATAACAATAATAATAATATGACCATTGCATATGAAAACATGCACCTAAGCGATGTTCATGTTTGCGAACTGAACATTTTTAGGAGAAAAATTTAATAAAAATAACTGAACTGGTTTCTTATCTCTCATAGCAAATCAAACCTATTGTCATCTATGATGCCGTTCAAACAGTAGCACAAACTGTGTTGGGTTTTGGACAGTGAGCTAAGAGCCCAGTGCCTGTAACGGTTCGTGAATATTTTTCATTAGGGACAGTGAAAGGCAGTGCACCCTTCTCTCCACCTGGAAACTTCCCGTCTCTGAGGTTTACAGATAACAATGGACATTAATACCTAATAACATATACTGTATGTGAAGTGGCTCTCTGGAAGCTTTGCTTTTGGGTGCCAGTTATCTTTTTCTGGTGCCAATCACCTTGATGCCCCTTAGAAGCTCCGTGATTCGAGGTAAGCAGATTAAGAGGATTAGTTGAATCTGATTCTCTATAGACAAATTACAATTTTCCGACTCTGTTGAATATACACACGGCAATTTGGGAGAATCAGCAAATTGCTGTTCACTTGTAACGAATCAGCTTTGCCCAATCTAAAGTTGATGAGCCCGATTCTCAGCAAATTGCAAGTCAATCTTCTCACCTTTTGAATCTTGCAGAAGATGGCATCTGTATATGCCATCTCTATATTTTAGTGCTTACAAGACAATTTTTTGTTTTTGTCATCCTCATGTCAGAGCCTGACTAGGGCCTGCTGGGTATAGAAGGGCCCAGCGGAAACCTCCACATCTTCAACATTATACATTGAATGCCACCAGAGTGGTCTTGAATCCAGTTGACCCCAGGGTCAAAGGGAGGAACTGTCCAGGCAAAGCATGCTGGCCACAGCACGGTGCAGAGGTTCATCCATGTCACTAGTCTTCATCAGAGATCAATAATGTTGGCTGATGATGAGCCAAACACCCCTAGCTAATAACTCTCCTCCTCGACCACCCATCCAGTCCCCCTACAATGTTTAGAACTTCTCCAGTGGAGGCACATGGGCATCTTGATTTACTGGAACCGCTGCACACAATAGGATCAGAGGGACCAGAACTCCAGACCAAGAAGCACAACCATGCATGTAGGCTTAGAAGCAAACATCTCCCTAAACAACACCTCCAAGGCCTTCTGCTGTGAAAGGTTGTATTGGATATGTCAGGATCCTTTGTAGTAGGCTTCATCAGGTGTTATAGCACGGCTAACTGAGTGGCCAAAATGTAGTGTGGTACTGTGAGCTGGATGATTTGCCACTTACTGATCATCAGGTTTCTGCAGAGCCAGCATGAGGAACATTTTCAGTGTTTACATCGGTGTTTTGGCAAAATGCGTCAATGAAGAAGGATAATTTAAAGTGACACTAAACTCAGGAGTTAATTCTTAAAAATACATTCAAGTACCCCAACTATTAACAACAATGTATCTTATTTGTGTATCACTCGGCTGTAGATCCTCCAATCATCTGACACTGTCCTTCCTTCTGGAGGGGGCTACTTTTGTTCCCCATGGCCCTTGTGTGTGTTGTAAAGTAGTCACCGCTCCAAGCTCACTCTCGGGATGGACTACAATCTCAATACAAATTTGCTAACTAAACATGAGATTGCAGTCTATCATGGGAGCAAGCTTAGAGCGATGGCTGCTTCTGTGGATGTAGGCTGCCTCAAATCCTTCTTGCGCCCTGCTTCCTGATTGGCCAAAAAGCCAGCTCCATGCTTTCTTGTCACCTAGTGACAAGAAGCATGGGGGCGGCTTCCCTGCTAATCGGGAAGCCGGGTTGCGAGTCATTACACGCTGCCTGGCTTCCCGGCTAATCAGGAAGCCAGGTGGCAAATCATTACCCTGAATGGGACTTCCGGTATTCCCGGTACTCGGTATTCGGTATCAGCGAGTAACGGAAAAAAAGATATTGGTAATCGTACTCAATACCGAAATACCACTATCGGTGCATCCCTAATTCTTACATTACAGCGTTTTTTTTCCACACCTGCCTAAAAGTTTTGCACAGTTCTGTTTGTTTTTTCATCTGCTACTGAAGTCAGACACCGAATACCACCTGTGTTACATGCTTGTGGCCTGAGAATTGTAATAAATAAATAGTTCCATTTTAAACATATTCGGCTGCTGTGAGAAAAAAACGCTTATTCCGGTAGCATCTCCAAAAATTGCACACTCAATTTCTATTGATCATTTTGGCACCAAAAAGTTGGGGGATGGAGTTAGGTCGGCTTAGGGTCCTTGGTTGCTCAGAATATAAACCACCTTTGTTTCCATTTGCAACAGCTTCGTAAGATAAATAGCCTTGAAAACGAACATGCCGCAAATTCCAAAATACGTTTGGTTTAGTTATTTTGTTTTATATATAGTTATTGTTGTTGGGCAACAAACACTACTCGTCTGTCGGTTATTTTACCTGCGAGTTTGTCTAACGTCAAACAAAGCTTTAATTTTCACAAATTGTAGGCCATAATTAGAATAAGTGTTATGGTTGCAGTGCCATATTGAATCTCCAAAGTATGTGAAAGTTAAATAAATACAACTGTTCTGTTGTTTAAAGAAAATCACAATTATTTTAATCATTATTTTGTATAAAAGTTCCCATAGTATGAAGTAAAGCATCTTCCTGCGGTCCCTCAATATCAGTGTCTGTGCTACCGTGTATCTGACTGCCTGCGTACCACTCTTTCCTCCTCATAACTTGTACCACTCCTGGTCTGGGAACAAGTTTATTGCCCCTTTTATTATTATTATTATTATTATTATTATACAGGATTTATACAGCACCAACAGTTTGCGCATTACAATCACAATACAATTCAAGACACAATTCAAGACAAGATGGTAAGGAGGGCCCTGCCCCTGAGGGCTTACAATCTAATAGGGAGGGGCCAGGGATAGCTTACAATCTAAAATCCTCATCCAGTGATACATGAGGCGGTAGCTGTGTGGGGATGAATTGTTTGAGAAAGTGATGGTTGAGTGGTTAGGTTGAGGTGGGATAGGCTTCCCTGTAAAGATGAGTCTTAAGTGGTCACCTAAAGGCAGTCAGAGTGGGAAATAGACGGACAGGTTGGGGTAAGGAGTTCCAAAGAGTGGGGGAGACTCAAGAGAAGTCCTGGAGACGGCCATGGGAGGAGTTGACGAGGGAGGTAGAGAGCAGTAGGTCTTGGGAGGAGCGTATGGGACGGTTAGGGTGATACTTTGAGATGAGGTTTGAAATATAGCCGGAGGCAGAGTTGTGGATGACTTTGTAAGTGGTTGTTAATATTTTGAATTTAATCCTTTGGGCGATTGGAAGCCAGTGGAGGGATTGGCAGAGGGGGGTGGGGGATGGAGACCAGTAGAGGGATTGGCAGAGGGGGGTTGCAGACACAGAGCGGTTGGTTAGGTGAATGAGTCTGGCAGCAGCATTCATGATAGACTGAAGGTGGAAGAGCCTGTGTAGTGGAAGGCCAATGAGGAGGGAGTTACAATATTGGAGACGAGATATAACAAGTGAGTGGATCAGTAATTTTGCGGTTTCTTTGGTGAGGAAGGGGCGTATTTTGGAGATGTTACGAAGGTGACGACGGCAAAATTTGGATAGTGATTGGATGTGACCAAGAAAGGTGAGGCCCGAGTCAAGGATGACACCTAGGACCATGGCATGGGGGGAGGGTTGGATAGTTGTGTTCTCAATCTTGATCGAAAAGTTGGGGGAGGGTGTGGGGATACCAAGAGCTCAGTTTTTGAAAGATTGAGTTTTAAGTGTTGTGACATCCAGACTGATATGTCAGTTTGTAGATTAGTGACACGAAAGGAGACTGAGGGGGAGAGTTGTGGAGTGGGACACCAGCAGAAAGGTGAAGAGGAGAGGAAGATGTAGATTTGTAGGTAACACTAAAAGAGCGCTTAGATAATCTCTACTTGCCCTTAGTCACATTGCTTCTTTTAGGCTTTGCTTCAAGACTAAGTACATTTGTTGGGTAAGAAGATGGGAAGTTTGAAATCATGTTTGAAATAAGTTGAGTTGATTGATTTATAAGTGGGATGCAGTAAGGAGGAATAAAGTACTGAACTGAAACAATTGTCACTAGCAGTAGGGATCATAGTAGCACCTGTGGCCAAAACTACATGTGGGGTAAGTAGAGGATGGTCAAGGAGCAGGTGCATTTTATGCCACAGCTTCTGCTATCCTGGTAACCAGACACTCGGGAAGTGATAATAATTTATTTGCAGACAGAAAATGGGTGATGTTTTAGAGTGGCAAGAAGAAGATATAGGAAAGTGGGTGGTGTGGAAATGGACCATATAAATGTGTCACCAAAAAGGCAGTGAGCACTGGCACCAGTGATGGTGCCCATGTCTCACATACATAGGGTGTCAAGCTTGGGATAAGTTCTCACCATGAAAGTTCAGACTGTGGTGGTCTGGCACTTTTAGTCCACATGGCCTGATGACTTATTCATGTGCAATCTATCTTAGCAGATGCTCAGCTGTGGCTGACCAGACACACATTTAGGAATTGCAGCATATAAAACATAATAACACTGGCCTGTGGCCAACAGTAGAAAACACTTCTACTTTCTTCTCCTTGTCATAGTTTGTCCTGTTCCAAGCCAAGTACAACTTCATCATCTGTCCGGCAGCTGTTTTCCATAGTGCCCAGTCCTTTTGGGAACCAATCTAGAGGCATCAATGCCTAGGGGGTAGTGGAGGAGGTTGAAGGGGTGGATCAGCATTTTCATAGAGAAGATTAGGAGATGCCCACTTTTACTGCTTGCCTTGCCACCCCATTGCTTTTGGGAACCAATCTGGAGGCATCGCTGCCTAGGAGGTAGTGGAGGAGGTTGAGGGGTGGAGCAGCATTTTCATGGAGAAGATTAGGAGACCAATGTTGCACCTGGCAGATGAGGCTTAGTGGCGACCATGATGATAATGAGATGACATTGATGAAGTATTGGAATGTTGCATAAAGAATGAAGCAGGTCAGCTCAGACTCAGAAAGGTTAATAAGCAGGTCAAGGCTCATGCTTGCACCTTAAATGAAAAATGTTTGCAAAGCAAAATGGGGGCATTTTTCAAGACTTCTGAAAGGGATGTTATCCTAACGCATTGCCAGACTGTGCTCTTCGTCCAACTTCTGTCAGTTTTTACAGAGCAGAACTTTATATGTCCCGCTTCTGAAGATGAACGCCTCCCTTCGCCACACTGTACCATGAGTCTATCATACCTGACACTCTCACTCTTACAGTGCTTTCAAGTCTAGGAGTGCCATTATCAGCAGCACCAGGTGGTCGGCAAACTCAACAGGGAAACTTTTTAATTGATTTTCCATCACGAAAAATAACCCTATAAAGCTCAAAACTTGCCAACCACGGAAGAATTTTCTGCTGCGAAACGGATCGAAGGGTTGAGTAGTCGGCAGAGCGAATTTTAAGAACTTCATTTATACTGTTTAGTTTCCGAAAAGACCTGAACCATAGTCAGTATCCATGGAAACCAGGCAGAGATCTCACAGTTGCCATGGTTACCAGGGTTTCTGCCTTGTGACAGCTGTTCCAAAGGACCAGCAACTGTATCAGCCGCTGAGTGCATCTGGGGTCATATATACATTATATTAGTGCAAAAGGTGAAGATTGCATCATTACTAACCAAGTACCCTTATATTTGTCTCATTAGTATGATATTCACTGTAGGAACTTAACCGCTGCAGGGAATGACTTCATTAGGGATATTGCAATTTCTTATCTTAATTATTAAAGTACGGCTTCAAATAAGATGTGACAGTCGCGGATCCAACCTTTAACCTTTACAAAGGACCCAGCCACAATATAGCCACTGATGAGTCACAAGGTTTATAACTACGTGGAAGCTCCTGGGCTCAGGCTGACCGTTGAAGAGGATTTTTCGATGTGCTTCATTAAAATATTACCGTCCTCCTTTCTGGCGCTACACTTTATTAATTGATCAGCCTTAATTTTCTGTTCCTGGATCTAGTCCTGGAAGCTAATGTTTCCAGTGCAGGTTAGAAAGTGAAAGCTTACTAAGATCCAAGATTGAACTTTTATGAGCGAGTTAAACTTTGTATTCTTACATAAATTACATATAAATTAAATATATTCTCGGACCTCACCTTTCTTCCCCACATCCAATCACTATCCAAATCCTGCCGCCTTCACTTTCGCAACATCTCCAAAATACGCCCCTTCCTCACCAAAGAAACCGCAAAACTACTCATCCACTCGCTTGTTGTTATCTCTCGTCTTGACTATCGCAACTCCCTCCTCATTGGCCTTCCACTACACAGGCTCCTCCACCCTTCAGTCTATCATGAATGCAGCTGCTAGACTCATTCACTTGACCAACCGCTCAGTGTCTGCAACCCCCCTCTGCCGATCCCTACACTGGCTTCTATCCTCAACGCCCCTCTGCCAATCCCTCCACTGGCTTCCAATAACCCAAAGGATGAAATTCAAAATATTAACAACCACTTACAAAGTCATCCACAACTCTGCCCCCGGCTATATCTCAAACCTTGTCTCGAAGTATCATCCTAAATGTCCCCTCCGCTCTTCAACTCCTCCCATGCTTGCCTCCGGGACTTCACTGGAGTCTCTTCCATCCTCTGAAACTCTTTACCCCAACCTGTCCGACTATCTCCCACTCTGACTGCCTTTAGGCGATCCCTAAAGACTCATCTCTTCAGGGAAGCCTATCCCACCTCAACCTAACCACTCAACCATCACATTCTCACACACTTCATCCCCACACAGCTACCTCCTCATGTATCACTGGCCCCTCCCTTTTTAGATTGTAAGCCCTCAGGGGCAGGGTCCTCCTTACCATCTTGTCTTGAATTGTATTGTGATTGTAATGTCTTCCTTATATTGTAAAGCGCTGCATAAACTGTTGGTGCTATAGAAGTCCTGTATAATAATAATAATTAGTCTTTTTGAAAATAAGTAGAGTAGAAGGTCCAACTATGGTTTAATTTAGTTAAATATCACGTCTTTATAGTCTTTCAGTGCTTCATCTACTCCAGCCACAGAGGTTATAAGAAGGCAGCTAAACAGTGCTTTTTCTATACCCTCTTTTCCTTTCTTACATGGATCACAGTCATGTTGTAGTCATCTTCTGTAGGTCAGCTGCCTTCAAAGGTTTGAGTGGGGCTTTGAAAAACTTCAGCGATATAGCAAGGGGTATTGCCCTTTGGCAAGCAGATTCTGTAGTTCTGTACCTGCCATGTGGTGTACTTGTGTGTGACATGGTACTTAATTGCAGCTTTATGAAAAGGTTTACATATTTAAATTCTGTTCTTCTGCTGACTTCTTGGTCCAAATGTGTTCTAAAGAGACAGTTGACCTCTACGGAAGTGTCAATACAGATTGGCCCTTGTGTGATGAGTGACATTGTAAGTTTCCGCTTCTATGTTCATACTGTTCAGAAAGGTGTCATTGGGCTTCTGCTCTCTAGATAGATTTACCATGGGTTGCTCTATGCCCAGATGTGTTAAGGGCACATGTGACTAGGGACCCTATGTTTGTTGATCCATCAGAAGTTAAGAACTTAGTTATACAGATACAAACTTATTCTTACAATGCTGAAGAAAAATCCTTCTTGATGCCATTATTGTTTGGTATGGTAATTTCCAATATCAGTTTTAAATGGTCACAAAACCATTGAAGTGTTGTGCACTCTACTGCTCGAGTTGTATTATTTGCTCCCCTCAATTCTCAGAAGCTCGGCGTTATGTGCAGGAGATGGCATGCTGCATGGTAAGATTGTTATACTGCTGCCTTCCGTACCCTTCGGTCACATCTCCCGCCGTTGGTGTTGACCAGGTGCTTCGTAACCTGCATGGCGAGTAGACAACTTATGAAGGTCAGGTCCAGCACAGGTGGTTCAGGGTAGCACCAGAAGAGAACTCTAGTTGGGCAGATAATCTGCAGGCTGGCTTCCACATTGACAGAGAGCAGAAGAACAAGGCAAGGCAGAATGACTAACAGAGGCAGCAGGGATTGGTTGGGAAGATATTGTTACTGTACATATAACAATCTCCCCATGCAACACTGCACTAAGCCAGATGATTTCCAGGAGATCCAGAAAAACTCCTGTACAACAGCACCACAAGAGAACTCCACGGCATGTCCTAAGTCTAGACTGAGTCCAGTTGGACAGCTAACATGTAGGCTGACTTCCACATTGACAGAGAGCAGAAGAACACGGCAAGGCAAAGAGACTAACAGACAGACATTACATATAACAATCTCCCCACACAACACTGCACTAAGCCAAATGATTTCCAGAAGGTCCAAAAAAAAATAGTACAACAGCCTGTTGGGGGTCTAGATCAGCCTTTCTGAACCCGGGTGCTGTGGGAACCCTGGTGCACCTTCTGGCTACCTTAGGGGTGCCTTGAAATGTTTAACAGCAACATGGCAATGCATGGTGTAGGTGGACTGGCTACTAACCTGATGCTAATCCAAGCAGTGTGGAATCCATTCAGAGAATGAGAAAAGTTTTTCGATCCAGACCTGATCTTAAAATTCACACCAGACCCCTATACCGGATGGATTTTAAAGGAACCACATATGATTTATATTTATATTTTTTACAAATTTTGATTGAGGTGCTTCAAGATTATGCAGACTTTTAAGGGTGTCTATACAACTGATCCTTTGAATGAGTCCACCACAAAGGTTTGGATGCATAGGCAGGTAAAGGGGAAATTTGAACTCTAGGTCTTAGTCTCAGCAACCATCCCTAGATTCACTGATCTAAAAATAAAGACAGACGCAGAGAGACTGAACAGAGGGGCTGCATGACTGGGGAGAGTAATGGTCCCTGCAGAAGGGGTTAAAAATAAAATGGGAATTAGCTGTTCTTACCTGAGTGGATGTTGGGGTCAGGTGTCTGGCAGGAGCCCCATGGGTCGGAACTGCAAGGACTGAGGGGCATTCTTTCTGGAAAGTCGACGGAGGAAGCAGGTTGTCCCACCCTCCCTCCCTGAATTTTGTGTTTTCTGATGGTTTCTAAGGTCCTTTTTTTATGTCACGGCAGCTTGGCGGGTTAGGGGGTCTGAAAGTCGGAGTCAGTTACACAAATGGGGGACCATCAGCTGGCATGGTTGCTTCCCCCTGTTGGTGTCAGTATTTGTAGTGGGACCTGGCCTCTTGGAACTTGGGAGCAGTAACTGTCCCCGATCTGGTCGGGGCGCGGCTGGGGACATTGGAGTCGTTTTTAAGAGAGGCCTTATTTGGGCTGTTGGGGGTTAAGATTATTTATTTGTATATTATTTGGTTTATTACTTCGGTTATTGTTAAAGTTGGTTTGGTTAATAAAAAGGGCTGCTGTGGCCATGTAAATCCATGTCGCGCAGTCTGTGTGTTTATTGGGGGTTTTTAACAGAGGGACGAAATCGACGAATCCATCAGTCAAGATGATGCTGTAGCCTATGAAGTTGCAAAACCAGTAACTGGAGAAATGAATGTCGTCAGCCGTGGCTGACCGGGAACAAATAAACCTAAAATCTACATATCCAGGTTCTAAGAACAAAAGAGAGCATTCAATAATGCACTTTTGAAAACACATAGACTGTAACACTGCGGATCTTTCACAACCTACCATTGCAGTGCATGCGGTACAAAAGACAATTTAGCAAGTCTGACATATTTGCTTTTGAATGCAGAACTGCCATCTGTTAGCTTCAAGATGCATAGCAGACATGAACAGAATTCAACTCAACTCTCAGTGAAGCTTGTGCTTAGATGAGAATCTGTTTGGGAAGAGCAGATAGGATCTTGGGCGACCATGTTTTTTTTAATGCCATCACGTAAAATATTACTTTCATTAAAAAGAAGAATGTTGTATGTTGAACATCTGCAGGACTTTGGTAGGTGGAGTTGAGATCCCCGTGCCTAAAGACCTGTGGCTCGGGACGAGGGCCGGTGCTGCTGCTAGGCAAACTAGGCAGCCTCAACCGCTCACCCCCACCACCACCACCACGGTGCCCCCCTCCCATTTCAAATTACAAAAGTCAATAGCAGGCTGGCTATTGCACCCGCCTACTGAGCAGAGGAGCAATACTAAGAGACAACTTTCACTCTCAGGTCCGCTCCTCTGCTCAGTTGCTGATGTTTCAGTAGCTAGCCAGTCTGCTATTGGCTATTTCAAATGATATAGCCAATAGCAGTCTGGCTATTGTCCCGGCTGCTTACATTCATCTATTGCCTGTGAAAGCTAGCCAGCAAGAGAATGGGGGGGAGGGGGGGATTTGGGGATGCGGTGCTGTAGGGCGGGCGCTGGGGGGGGGTTGCAAGTAACTGGTCTTGCCAAGGATGCAAAATAGTCTAATCACCGGCCCCTCTGTTGTGGCTAGAGTTATATAGCTATAACTATAGTGGAGGAGAGTCCAGTCATTGGAGAGGACTGCATTGGTATTTTTATTTTTTTTGTCTATAAAATGCATCTAAAAAAATAAATGTGCTTGTTGCCCTCAAAATCAATGCAATGAGTGCATACGAATCCTAAATTGCAGCATGCTGTGTCCTGCACATACAGTAATGCAGGGATTCTGGGAATTGAGGGTAGTGAGCACTATGACTCGAGCAGTAGTGTACTCCGGTCACAGCCCCTACCCTTCCTCTTCACTATTGCTCATCCACAAAATGCCTTCTATTTCTTCCAATAATACAAGGCATTCTGTGATTGGAGGAGGAGAGTTGATGAAGAGGGGCACTCTGCACTTCTTGTCCATTCACAAAATGCATTTTATTTCTTCAAAGAAGACAAGGCATTCTGTAATTGGAGGAGGAGAGATTATGTCACATGTGCCCCCTCCTCTCCGCCTCCAATCACAGAATGCCTTGTGTTCTTCGAAAAAAAATATATATAAGGCACGTTGTGAATGGGCAGTGATGAGGGGCGGGTGATGTGACCGAAAGGTTTGGAAGGCCACTGCAAAGTATAAGAATCCTAAATTGCAGCATGCCGTCTCCTTCACATAACGCCAAGATTCCGGGAATGGAGGGTAGTGAGCACTATGACTCGAGCAGTAGTGTACTCCGGTCACAGCCCCTACCCTTCCTCTTCACTATTGCTCATCCACAAAATGCCTTCTATTTCTTCCAATAATACAAGGCATTCTGTGATTGGAGGAGGAGAGTTGATGAAGAGGGGGTCACTATGCACTACTTGTCCATTCACAAAATGCCTTTCTAATGATAATTTACATACCCATTTAATTGTTTTGCTTTCTGGAGCGTGACTTTAAATGACGCATTTAGCCCACCAATCCCGGACTCTTCTCAGACACTATAAGATTTCTCTAGTGATCACAGTTAGCGGCACGGCGTAGATACTCGCTTGCACAATTGTGATGTTTATCGTTTGACTAGATCAGGGGTAGGCAACCTCGGCACTCCAGATGTTGTGGTTACAAGTCCCGCGAGGCATTGCAAGACTATGACAGCCACAGGCATGACTCCCAGAAGGCAGAGTCATGCTGGGATTCATAGTTTCATCACAGCCGGGGGGTGCTGAGGCTGCCTACCCCCTGACCTAGATACATTTGGAAGACTTCTAAATGCCCAGAAATGTAATAGTACAGCAAGAACAGATTTACAAATGTCTAATGAGTGGCCGTACACAGCTGAATAACATCAAGTGATTCAGAAACTAGAATCAGTAGTGACAAGCAGGTAACCTTGAGGGAGGTAACGTGTGATTCCGAGCTCCGCAAGAGCTTGTTACTGCATACTGCTAGTCTAACAAACTGAAAGAGGTGTGAACATCTGATTGATAAATGATTTCTTTCCTATGAAATAAAAAAAAGAAACAAATGTTTCAATGCACGCATGAATGTTTCCTCTCTGTGTCATTCATAAACTGAGTAGTATTCAACTCTCAGGGTTTTTTTTTTTTTAAAAGGAGAATTATGAGTTGAATGCTTTTCACTCACCTCATAGTTCTAGCCTACCTGTGACAATGAGACTGTCACATGTCGGCTCAGTAGATCGGGAGGTGAGCGAACACATACCGGCGCTCGCTCACCTCTCGATCCTGTCACGGCTCTCTGCCGTGATAGGGGAGGGACTGTATTCCCCCCTCCCCGTTCCGATCCTCCAGCGCTGACTGGCGGAACGGACGGGGAGGGGGCGGGTACAGCCTCTAGATAGGCAGAGCCAGCTGTCAGTCACGCAGCTGGGCGGATCCCGGCAAGGGGAGGCAGAGCAGTGGGGATTGTGTCATAGAAGAAGATTGACAGAGCAATGGGGATCAGGGCATAGCAGAGGAGTGGCAGAGCAGCGAGGAACATGGCATAGCAGAGGAGTAGCAGATCAGCGAGGATTGTGGCATAGGAAAAGATTGCCAGAGCAATGGGGATCAGGGCATAGAGAAGGAGTTGTAGAGCAGTGGGGATTGTGTCATAGTCAAGGAGTGTCAGGGCAGTGGGCATCAAGCCTTAGTAGAAGAGACAGAGCAGTGGGGATCAACACATAGTAGAAGAGACAGAGCAGTGGGGATCAAGGCACAGTAGAAGGGAAGCAGAGCAGTGGGTATAAAGGCATAGTAGAAGAGAGGCAGAGCAGTGGGGATCAAGGCATAGTAGAGGAATGGCAGAGCTTTGGGGATTGGGTCATAGTTAAGGAGAGGCAGAGCAGCAGGGATCATGGCATAGCAAAGGAGAAGCAGGGCAGTGGGGGTCATGGCATAGCAGAGGAGAGGCAGAGCAGTGGGGATAATAGCAAAGTCAAGGAGTGGCAGATTAATAGGGATCATGACATAATAGAGGAGTGGCAGAACAGTGTGGATCATGGCATAGTAGAGGAGTGACAGAACAGTGTGGATCATGGCATAGTAGAGGAGGGGCAGAGCAGTGGGGACCATAACATAGGAGAGGAATGGCACAGCCATGGGGATCAAAGCATAGTAGAGGAATGGCAGAAAAGTGGGGATCAAAGCATAGTAGAGTAGTGGCAAAGCAGTGGGGATCATAGCATAGTAAAGGAGTGTAAATACATTGAGGTTTAGGTTCAGGGCATAGTAGAGGAGAGGCAGAGCAGCGGGGATCAGTGCATAGCAGAGGAGAGGCAGAGCAGCAGGGATCATGGCATAGCAGAGGAGTAGCAGTAGTGGGGATTGTGTCATAGAAGAAGATTGACAGAGCAATGGGGATCAGGGCATAGCAGAGGAGTGGCAGAGCAGCGAGGAACATGGCATAGCAGAGGAGTAGCAGATCAGCGAGGATTGTGGCATAGGAAAAGATTGCCAGAGCAATGGGGATCAGGGCATAGAGAAGGAGTTGTAGAGCAGTGGGGATTGTGTCATAGTCAAGGAGTGTCAGGGCAGTGGGCATCAAGCCTTAGTAGAAGAGACAGAGCAGTGGGGATCAACACATAGTAGAAGAGACAGAGCAGTGGGGATCAAGGCACAGTAGAAGGGAAGCAGAGCAGTGGGTATAAAGGCATAGTAGAAGAGAGGCAGAGCAGTGGGGATCAAGGCATAGTAGAGGAATGGCAGAGCTTTGGGGATTGGGTCATAGTTAAGGAGAGGCAGAGCAGCAGGGATCATGGCATAGCAAAGGAGAAGCAGGGCAGTGGGGGTCATGGCATAGCAGAGGAGAGGCAGAGCAGTGGGGATAATAGCAAAGTCAAGGAGTGGCAGATTAATAGGGATCATGACATAATAGAGGAGTGGCAGAACAGTGTGGATCATGGCATAGTAGAGGAGTGACAGAACAGTGTGGATCATGGCATAGTAGAGGAGGGGCAGAGCAGTGGGGACCATAACATAGGAGAGGAATGGCACAGCCATGGGGATCAAAGCATAGTAGAGGAATGGCAGAAAAGTGGGGATCAAAGCATAGTAGAGTAGTGGCAAAGCAGTGGGGATCATAGCATAGTAAAGGAGTGTAAATACATTGAGGTTTAGGTTCAGGGCATAGTAGAGGAGAGGCAGAGCAGCGGGGATCAGTGCATAGCAGAGGAGAGGCAGAGCAGCAGGGATCATGGCATAGCAGAGGAGTAGCAGAGCAGCAGGGATCATGGCATAGCAGAGGAGTAGCAGAGCAGTGTTGATCAGGACATAGTAGAGGAGTGGCAGAACAATGGATAAATAAATTAATGAATAAATTAATGACATTATTAATAAGATAATAATTAATAATAATGAATTAATTAATTAAACAATGGATAAATAAAGGAGTGGCAAAGCAATAGGAATTCACCAGCGTGGTTGCATGGTAGAGCAATGGTGATTTGAGCATAGTAGAAAAAACCAGCAGGAATGGAGGCAGATTGAAGAATGCATTAGCTATGGGGCTTGGTGATCTGTGAAGGACTGACTGAGGCAGCAGCTTATGTTACAATGACAGAGAGTAGATAGATAGATAGATAGATAGATAGATAGATAGATAGATAGATAGATAGATAGATAGATAGATAGATAGATAGATAGATAGATGTATTTTTCTAATACAGGGCCCTTTAATCCACAAACAGTATCCATTACTTAGGAATATATCAAGTTGCAAATCTCTGTATACCAGCCAGCAATGGAGAGTACAATGATCACACAACAAACAATGCGTAACAGTCCAATGTCCTGCCAGATTGCGCTGTTGCAATTAAATGCTGTGGGCTAGAGGTCGCTTACCAGTCCCCATAGAATGTGTGGGAGGCGAAAAGCAAGGTCTACTTCACTGCAGTTTCCCCCCTGACTCCCCCTCTAGCCCACAGTATATAACGTTGGTAAGGTGGACTGCTTTTTGGTATTCTTCACGTGCGTCAGAGACTGGTAAGTGGTCTCCAATCCACAGCCTATAACTGCAATAGGACAATGTGGCACGGGATAGGACTGTTCTTGTGTGATCATAGTGTTATCAATTGATGTCTGTGATATGGGTTGGGATTTGATGGACTCCTAATTAGTAGATTATATTTGCTTTTTTTGCTATTTTTTTTAAATGTATCATTAAAAATAATTCTCCATACAATTGCATGCTCCTCTTTTTGCCGTAGTGGTGACTTTGCGGCATATTTACGTAAGACTGTCACAGAGCAGAGTCCGAGGCAGCAAGGTAAGAGGGGAACGCACCAAAGCACATCATCTACAATTTGGAAGTATTGCCTTGTCCACCTCCAGGCACAACTTCATGTCTGCATTAGAAGCAAACTACAATAATCACATGTCCCATGGCCAAGCGCTGGTTCAACCTTAAGCACAAATATGGGCTAAATTTTATTTTTGGGTTATGGCCCCCAAATGGTTTATGCTGTACACAGTCAATCTGCAGGACTTGGGTGGGTAGATTTGAGAAGCCAGTACATGAAGAAGTTCTGTAGCCCTGGATTAAGTGACCAGTAGTGGTTATAGCTATATAAGGGTAGAAGGGTAGAGTCTTCTGTCATTGGACAGCGTTGTGACTTCAGTAGGGTTGAGCCTGTTGGGCGATGCCCATATAGGAATAACGATCCTGTTGGGGTCCTGTACTTTGTAGTAGAACAAAGTTTCACATACACAATGGGTAATGGAGTGCGGCTGTGTTTTTTTGGATGGTAGGGCTAATGACAGAGTATACTTCTCTCAGGAAAGGTCTACTATAACCTTTGTTCCAAACTGTCCTCCTTTTGTGTCAAATTTTGTGTTCATTTTTCCTCCACAACTGTTGATCTCTAAAGTGATGCTGAACTTTGTCCATGCATGGTACAGCAATGGGTTCCCTATAATGCTTCCCTGCCCAGCAGCAAATACTCACTTTCCCTTTTTCTCTCCTACCGCTGTGTTCAATAGTGATGGAAGACAGCTGTGTGTAAGCTGCATTCAGAGCTTACACAGGGCTGACTGTCTCCGTGCTCCCATGTGACAGTGCTAGGCCAATCAATAAGCACCAGTGGCATAACAAGAGGAGGAGTAAGTTGCATGTGCTTTATAGTTGGAAATGCACATGTATTTTCTGTAGCAGGCAACTTTGGGGCGGCAAAGGTAATGTGAGTGTGTGTTGGTGGGGAGGAGGGCATTAACGCAAATTCTCGAGGCGATCTTCATGGCTCAGGCCTTCTATCCCCTTTACAAATTTTGTAGCCCCAAAACTGAACCGCATACTCATGGTAAGGCTGAACCAGGGATTTATAAAGCGGTAAGATTATGTTTTTATCCCTTGCCAAACTCCCCTTTCAATGCAGGATAGTATCTTGCTTGCTTTGCTGGCTGCTGTTTTGCATTATTATTATTATTATACAGGATTTAAATGGCACCATCAGTTTGCACAGCGCTTTACAATATAAGGAAGACATTACAGTTACAATACAATTCAAGGCAAGATGGTAAGGAGGGCCCTGCCCCTGAGGGCTTACAATCTAAAAGGGAGGGGCCAGTGATACATGACGAGGTATGCACTGCATACTATTGCTGCATCTGTGATCTTTGAGGACCCCCAGGTCTTGTCTGACTTCCCCAATGGTGGAGCACCCCCTAAGTTGTAGTTTGCGCACACATTCTTTGCTCCCATGTGCATAACCTTACATTTTTCAATATAAAATCACATTTGCCATCTTGCAGCCCAGGCCTCAATTTTATCTAGGTCCTGTTGAAGTGAATCTCTGTCTTCTTGAGAATTTACTGCCCTACACAGTTTGGTATCATCTGCAAACACAGAAATGTAACTATTTATTCCAATCTCTATATCATTTATGAATAAGATAAACAGAATTGGTCCCAGGACCAAACCCTGGGACACCCCACTCACAACTTTTGCCCAATTAAAAAATGAACCATGTGTTACTACTCTCAGGATCCGTTCGTGCAGCCAGTTTACCACCCATGTACATACAGTTTCATAGAAAATCTTAGCATGTGAATTAAACGTTTGTGGGGTACTTTATAAAATGCTTTAACAAGGTCAAGATACACCACCTCTACTGGTATTCCTCTGTCTAAATTAATACTGGCCTCCTCATAGAAGATTAATAGAACGGCCCTTCATGAAGCCATGTTGGTTGCTACTTATGATACCATTTTCATAGGCAAATTCCTGCAGATAGTTCCTTATCATTCCATACCTATCCAGATATTACCATAAGCTAAGGAGGCTTCCTCTTCCCATCACGTTTAGCCAAATTTTACTTCTGGGCTGTGGTTTGACCGGTAAAGATGTCTTTAAAGTGTGGATGGTTTGTCTCATCATCTTGTTGATTATATTTTACACCTAAAGAGGTCAAATTCCACCTTCAGTTTCTAAGATTAGCAGCAACAATTTTTAGGTCAAAGAGGTCCACCTATAGAGGTCCACCATCTCCTGTCTCTGTTGAGCTCCCCCATCATCTGTCTCTGTAGAGATCCCTCATCACCTGTCTCTGTAGAGATCCCTCATCACCTGTCTCTGTAGAGATCCCCCATCACCTGTCTCTGTAGAGATCCCCCATCACCTGTCTCTGTAGAGCTCCCCCATCACCTGTTTTTGTAGAGATCCCTTATCACCTGTCTCTGTAGAGATCCCTCATCACCTGTCTCTGTAGAGATACCTCATCACCTGTCTCTGTTGAGCTCCCCCATCACCTGTCTCTGTAGAGATCCCTCATCACCTGTCTCTGTAGAGCTCCCCCATCACCTGTTTTTGTAGAGATCCCTTATCACCTGTCTCTGTAGCGATCCCTCATCATCTGTCTCTGTAGAGATCCCTCATCACCTGTCTCTGTAGAGATCCCTCATCACCTGTCTCTGTTGAGCTCCCCCATCACCTGTCTCTGTAGAGATCCCTCATCACCTGTCTCTGTAGAGATCCCTTATCACCTGTCTCTGTTGAGCTCCCTCATCACCTGTCTCTGTAGAAATCCCTCATCACCTTTCTCTGTAGAGATCCCTCATCACCTGTCTCTGTAGAGCTCCCCATCACCTGTTTTTGTAGAGCTGCCTCATCGCCTATCTCTGTAGCACTCCCCCATCACCTGTCTTTGTAGAGCTTCCTCATCACCTGTCTTTGTAGAGCTGCCTCATCGCCTATCTCTGTAGAGCTCCCACCTCAGTTGTCTCTGCAGAGCTCCCCCACCACCTTTCCCTCTAGAGCTTCCTCACCACATTTCTCTGTAGCACTCCCCCATCACCAGTCTTTGTAGAGCTTCCTCATCACCTGTCTTTGTAGAGCTGCTTCATCACCTATCTCTATAGAGCATCCCCATCACCTGTCCCTGCAGAGGTCCCCCATCTCCTGTCCCTGTAGAGGTAGCCCATAACTTTTCACCCCATTTACTTTATTTGTAGTGAACCTTTTTAAAGAGAACTGCCCCCCTCCAGGACTCAACTCCAACTCAACCTTGTTGATTACTGGAGTTGTGTAAGTGTCTTTGACCTAAAAAATGTTGATGCTACTCTTGGAAAAATCTTAGAAACTGATGGTGGAAATTGAGCTCTTTAGGTGTAAAATATACATTTTTGCTCAATGATATGTAGAAGAGTTTGATCATATGTAAGTATAGTTTACATGCCCTAGCAGCTATTGGTATGCGGTGGGTGATAGGTCCTATGACTTGATGGCTGTGATCCAACCTTTAACTGATAAAACAGGAACAAATTCATCAGAGCTACATGAAAAAAGAGATAAACAATTTAGATTAATTAATAGACATGCACTTAATAAAACCAGAAAATAAATAACATAGCCAGTGCATACATAAGAGTGATGATGACTAGACGTTTTTCTAAAATTATTGAGTGGAAATTTGATCACAAATTTTTAGCGTACAGGGCAGGCTTAGGCCTAGCGAAAGGTAGAAGGAAGATCTGATTTAGGTGAGCCATTGGACTTTGCAACTAAAGTGAGGAAGATTATCTCCGCCAATGGTGCCTCCGCCGAAGAAAGCGAAAATGCGCACTGCTTGTGGGAATCTGTATACGCTATCAATGAGGCAAAAAGAACATCAGAGGATGAAACCCCAGAGAAAATGTCAGACAAATCAGCTGCAGGCAGTGACTCAGGCATCCCGCTGTTCACCATCAAGCCTGCTCGTTTGGAGGCGAAGAAGTCAACTTCCCCTTGCTGCTCGTTATGAGCATTAACCACATCATTATGCCCATTGCCGAGCACAGGCCATAAAGCAAGTTTTGCATGTCAGCTTCGGTCAGTGGAGCAGAATTGCGAGCAAAGCGGTCAAAAACAAAGGGATCGGAGGCCGCGGAGTCCTTCGTGAGCGGAGCTGGCGCCATCTTGGGACATAACCTCGGTGCTGCTATAAAGAGAGGCTTAATGATCTTAAGTTGTGACTTTTTATAGGCACTACATAGAACACAATACTAAATTAAATGTTCACTGCAGCCTTTTAGTGTGTCTGTTCTTTAGGAGGGTTATATCGGTGTGCTGTAGTAACATGAAAAGCTGGATGGTCCACTGAACACGATACTTTATATACGTTTTACATTAGATAAACATTAATAGCCAATTACAAAATAAATGGTCTAGAGATAGAGACATATTTACAAAGAGACATCTCTAGGCCCGCTGGGAGGCAGGGGATATAAAAGTAAATACAGAATTTGCAGATTTTTAGATCTTTTTTTCTATTCTCTATATAATAGATTGGGCATATGTGGATTCATCCAGCATTTGAACTAAACAAAGGTCTTCTGGGCGGAACCACAAGTCTCTCTATATGTCACGATCTGGATCAGGCTCGGAGTCCAGTAGCTGAAACAACAGGCCAAGTCGTAGTCAAACAGGCCGGGTTTGGTACACAAGCAGACAGTAGTGGTATAGGAGCAGGCAGAAGCATAGTCAGAGATAAAGTCGAGGTCTGTAGCCAAAGGTATTGGTTATCGAGTGGAAGACGATGAGAGTAGTCGGTGAATCAGCAGCCAAAGGTCGGTACACGGGTAACAGTATGAGCGGATTGTATCACAGGAGGAGCAAGGAAGCAAGATATTGGCAGGAGCACAAAAATCTGGAAACCGGAAGTGCAGAGGCGTGGCTTAAATAGGAAGTTCAAGGGAGGAGCAAGGAGTTCAGAGTTCAGCAGAAACTAGGTTTACCTGAGGATGACACAGGAGATCAGGCAAGGAGCTATCCAAGGTTCTAAGGTGGCTCAGCAGGTAGAACCACTGCCAGCTACAGCAGAGGACCTGGGTTCAGATCCTGTTTCTGAAACTGTAGCTCAAGAGAAATGCAGCCTTTTGTCTATAGTCTCCTAAAGGGTTCTTCTAATTTACCTTTAGAATCATTCAACTGACTCTTGAACCTGCTTTCATATTTCTTTGGTGTTAAATTCAGCGAAAAATGTAGATTAAGAATAGTTAAAACTCCAAAAATAACTATATCTCAATTACAGATGGCCCTAAAACTACAGGAGCCTCAGTACAGAGAAAGGTGATGGGAGGACACCAGAAGGGTAGCACTACAGACAAAGGTGATGGGGAACACCAGAAGGGTAGCACTACAGACTAAGGTGATGGGGGAACACCAGAAGGGTAGCACTACAGACAAAGGTGATGGGGGAGCATTACAAAGACAGTTTATTGGGAAACTCTACAGAGGCAAGTGATGGAGTTGGAGTCTTGGAAGGGGCAGTTCTCCCTACTCAATTATAGAGAAACAGGTGATGGGGGACTTTTACAGTGACAGGTGACTGGAGAGCTCTACAGAGACAGCTGGTGATGGAGCTGTACAGAGACAAGTTACTGGACAGCTCTCTAGGGACAGGTGATGGGAAAATATATGCACATGCACAATCACACACAGACACACAAAGGTTGAACTTGATGGACCTGTGTCTTTCTTCAACCTCAAATACTATGTAACTTTGTACCCATGAAAGTTCTGCAGAAACAGGTGATGGGGAGCACCATAGAGCCAGCATTATTATTATTATTATTATTATATAGGATTTATATAGCGCCAACAGTTTGTGCAGCACTTTACAATATAAGGAAGACATTACAGCCACAATACAATTCAAGACAAGATTGTAAGGAGTGGAGGGGCAAGTGATACATGAGGAGGTAGCTGTGCGGGGATGATTGTTTGAAAAAGTGATTGTTCATTGGTTAGGTTGAGCATTACAGACATATGTGACAAAGGAGCACTACAGGAGCTACAGTGCTGAGACGGGTGATTGGGGAGCACCAGAAGGCTAGCACTAGAGAGAAATGTGAGGGAGACCTTTACAAAAATAGTTTATCAGCAACCTCTACAGAGAAAATGATGAAGTTGGTGTCCTGGAGGGGGGCAGTTCTCCCTTCTCAATGCTAAAATGTTCACTACAACGAAAGTAGATGGGGTGAGAGGTTATGGGGAACCTCTACAGAGACAGGTGATTGAGGAGCTCTACAGAGACAGGGAATAAGGGAGCTCTGCAGAGAGAGGTGATGGAGGACCTTTACAGAGACAGTTGATTGGGTAGCTCTACAGAGACAGTTGATGAGAGACCTCTACAGAGACAGGTGATTGAGGAGCTCTACAGAGAGAGGTGATGGAGGACCTTTACAGAGAGAGGTGATGAGGGTGCTCTAAAGATACAGGTGAGGGGGGTCCTCTGCAGGGACAGGTGAAGGGGAAGCTCTATAGAGACAGGTGATGAGGAAGCTTTACGGAGACAGGTGATGGGGGACCTTACCAGCGACAGATGATGGGGGAGCTCCACAGAGATAGGTGATTGGGGAGCTCTACAGAGATAGGTGATTGGGGAGCTCTGCAGAGACAGGTGAGGTGGGAGCTCTACAGAGAAACTTGATGGGGGAGCTCTGCAGAGATAAAGGATGAGGGAGCACCACATAGACAGGTAATGTGGGAATTCAAAAGGGACAGGTGATGGGTGAGCTCTATAGAGAGAGGTGATGGGTGAGCTCTATAGAGAGAGGTGATGGGTGAGCTCTATAGAGAGAGGTGATGGGTGAGCTCTATAGAGAGAGGTGATGGGTGAGCTCTATAGAGAGAGGTGATGGGTGAGCTCTATAGAGAGAGGTGATGGGGCAGTTTAGAGTGTTTTAGCAAGTGACCTAAGTCATTGGTCTATGGCGCACCTTTTCAGCAGCTGACTCTGCGTAACAGAAAACTTGGTATATTTTTACACGCTGCCCAATAATTCTGTGTGAAGTGGAGAACATTTTCCCTTGCGCTGACATTGAATACATGTCCATTACTTGCCTCTTGCTGGAAGTTTTGTGCATACAGTGTGGGTGGACTTGTGTGCTATATGTGGCAATGGTTTATTACATCCTTTTAAGGAAATCAGGTTTCTATACATTCCGCAGCGTGGGAGTATCTGTATTGGGTACAGTATTTTATTTTCTACGTGGTTAAGCTAAATACATTATTCGAGCACCTTATAAATAATTGGCGCTAATTACGTGTGCCGCCGCGGAACATGTGAGATGTACACTATGGGTCTCCTTTGTAAACAATGCTCTGTTGTGTAGAAGTTAAAGGAAAAATCCACCCGTAACGCCCGTTTGATATAAACCCTTCCTGCAAGTATTAAAACTAGCGCAGCTGTTTGCGCAAAATCCTTCCTGCGTCTCCCCGTATGGGGCATTCCAGGCGGTGCTTACTATCTATGAGACTCAGAATCCCAGTTCAGTCTCTAAAGATACATATGCGCATATTGAGGGATTCTATCAGACAAAATAATAAGTTATATATATTAACAATACATATGAGGAAGCAGTGGACTCTCTGCAAAATTCCGACATTGCTACTGCTCAGTCACATCTATAGCTCTGCAGTTGCTCCCCTTGGGGAAGCAATGGGCTCCCTACAGAGGTTCGACATTACTACTTCTTAGTCAGACCTGTAGCTCTAACTTTGCTCCCCATGAGGAAGCAGTGGACTCTCTGCTATGTTCCAACGTTACTAGTGCTCTGTCAGACCTATAGCTCTGAAATTGCTCCCCGCGGGGAAGCAGTGGACGTTCTGCAGACAGAGGTCCGATATTGCTACTGCCCATTCAGACCTATAGCTCTGCAATTGCTCCCTGTGGCAAAGCAGTGGACTGCCTGCCGAGGTCCGACATTACTATTGCTCAGTCAGACCTATAGCTGAGCAATTGCATGGGGAAGCAGTGGACTCTCTGCAGAGGTTGGACATTACTACTGCTTCAGTCAGACCTATAGCTTTGCAATTGCTCCCCATGGGGGAAGCAGAGGACACTCTGCACGGGTTAGACATTACTACTGCTCAGTCAGAGCTATATCCCCACCATTTCTCTGTGGGGAAGCAGTGGACTCTCTACAGAGGCCTGGCATTACTATTGCCCATTCAGACCTATAGCTCTGCAATTGCTCCCCATGGGGAAGCAGTGGACTCTCTACAGAGGCCTGGCATTACTATTGCCCAGTCAGACCTATAGCTCTGCAATTGCTCCCCATGGGGGAAGCAGTGGACTCTCTACAGAGGCCTGGCATTACTATTGCCCAGTCAGACCTATAGCTCTGCAATTGCTCCCCATGGGGGAAGCAGTGGACTCTCTACAGAGGCCTGGCATTACTATTGCCCAGTCAGACCTATAGCTCTGCAATTGCTCCCCATGGGGAAGCAGTGGACTCTCTACAGATGCCTGGCATTACTATTGCCCAGTCAGACCTATAGCTCTGCAATTGCTCCCCATGGGGGAAGCAGTGGACTCTCTACAGAGGCCTGGCATTACTATTGCCCAGTACACCCTATAGCTCT
>NW_017308787.1:53571-85006 GCF_000935625.1 Nanorana parkeri | reverse complement strand
ATTCAAAACGCTGCTGCCCCTAATTTTGCGTCGGGGGGGGGGGGGGGCATGTTGGACCCTTGTAGAGAGACCGCTGCTTCCAAACAGTGAGCAAGGGTCTTTCTCTGCAGCGTGCCGGCTTTTCTACTTAGGCTGCGGCTGATTTATAAAGACTTTGCCCACCTCGATGCACCACCTGCTGCAGGAAATGGAAAATAATAAACTCGCTGGCGGGATCAACAGGTAATATATTTGTATTCCTGGAGGAATTTAGAAGAAACACACAAAGTCCGCTGTGCTGATGCCGGTGACAGACGACGTCTTACGTGTCATTGTTGATTTTGCCCATCGTTGTACTTTAATGCTCAGCAGACGCCAGGGAAGTGCCACAGGCGTAAGTATTCCATCGGGGAGTATCCGAGCCGGAGAAGTCATCGGGGAAAACAAACAGAAGATCGGAAATCAAATCATTGTTACATTTTCCTTTCGTAGGATAGTTGTGGCCGACTTTTTATTTCTCAGGACAATTTCGGGTTGTTTGTTTTTTTTTCTCAGAGCTTTTATAATGTCATTTTCTATCCTAGACGTCTTTTAAAATAACAAATGTTCACTCTCTGCTAAAACAAACAACAACTTCATCACTGATATATTTTAAATACCGAGTCTTCTATCTGACCTCCAGGGGCGTCACTAGAAATCACAGGGCCCCATAGCAAAATTTTGTATGGGGCCCCGTGATTGCTAGTTATACCCCTTGTAGAGCCCACCTGATATACCAAACAGCCCACCTGAGTGGATCACACACAACTAAGCGCAGCACACCGGCCCACATTTGATCACGTTGAGAGATATTGCTGCAGCTGGTTAATCTTTGTAACACTAGATCCTAGCGCAACTACTTTGGTTATAAAAAGCCCACCTGAGAGTGACCCTGCAGAGCCCGCCATAGACTCTCTATAGTGGGCTCTGCAGGGTCCCAGATGGGCTGCACACCTTACCTGTCAGCGATGTCCGCCTCCGTGGTCGCCGGGCACCGCCTCCTCTTCCGTCCCCAGGGCCCACCTCCTTCTATTGACGGCACGCCTCCTCTTACATCACTGGCCCCACCTGCTCTTAGGTCGCTGGTCAGTGATGTAAGAGGAGGCGGGGTAGCTCTTAGGCATGCCCCGCCTCCTCCTTCACTGCGGCGGTCTGAGAGCTCGATGAGTTGGAACTCTCGATCGAACACCAGTGTAACCGGCCTCTTCTGCCGCAACTGCTGGCTGTCACTGACACAGACGCTGCAGAGCTGTGTCAGTGACAGCCAGCACCCTGATATGCCATAGTGACCCAGGCGGCCCACACGGCATCAGAGGGATGCCCTGGCCGGCCCCCCTGTGCACGGGCCCCATAGCGGCCGCCTGGGTCGCTATGGCAGTTGTTACGCCACTGCTGACCTCCGTCCTCCCCTTCAGTCTTCTATCTGACCTCCGTCCTCCCCTTCAGTCTTCTATCTGACCTCCGTCCTCCCCTTCAGTCTTGCACGGCTCCTCTCCTGGACTGGAATTGTTTCCTCTGATGTCACTGTACACTGGGAGTTTCTCATAATGTGCATTAGAATCTTCAGCAAGTCAGAGAGAGCTCCGCCTCATCTCCTAGCTGGAGGACGTCCAGCATAATCCCCAGCCTGTCCCTCCTTACATGTGGGCATGACATAGGGTAGTCTGTATGCAAATACAGCCTTGCCTATCAACTCCCACTCCTCCGGACGGACATTCACCCATCAAGGCATTTTGATATTTGCATAACTCCTCCCTAGAGCCAGCCCACTGCTTACATCATGGTCTTTGAGAGGAGTACAGAGGTCGAGTGCTGTGATGTTTTCAGGAAGCACCCGTCCAGCCCCTCCCACCGGCCGTGATCTGCCGGAGACCAAGTGATGACACCGCAGGGTATAAATTAAGGTATGCGATGAAAACAAAAAGCATTTGGTTAATAGTTTCATTATTCATTGTTGATGAGGGACCAAGAAAAAGTATCAGTGGAAAATGTACAGATGGCTTCGGGGATCAATACGTGTAGTAAATAATTGAAAAGATATTTTCCTTTGATTACAAACTAAAACAAAACAGTGCGCTCGTTAAAAGTGAACTACAGATATGTTTAAGGCCCCGTTCACATGTAGCGACGTATCGCGCGATTTCCGCCGCGATATCGCACATTTTTGCCAATGCTATTCAATGGAGCTGTCTTAACTCCATGTCGCGTGTCGCTCGTCGCGGTCGCAAGTCGCTTCTACCGGTCCCTTTTTTCGGCGGATTTTGCTTTTTTTCTATGGAGCCCGACGGAGAAGGTTGCGCTACCGTCGCAGGGTCGTCGCTGGAACGTCGCCCCAAAAGTCGCGCTATCCCGGCCGCTGCAAAGGTATGTCGCTACATGTGAACGGGGTCTAAGTCTTGACTAGAATGGGGAAAGTTTAGAACTTTCATCGGGTTCCTGGTGGGGGAGGGGCCGACTCCCCCCTCCCTTCTTGTCCCAGTGATGGCGATCACCAAGACAAGAGACGTCTTCGATGGCACACATACAATATCGGCCGATACATACAATGAATTCATAGAAATTATTAATATGAATCCAAATAATAGAAAAGAGAGGGTTTGGAACCAGGGGCGTAACTAGAAATCACAGGTCCCCATAGCAAAATTTTGTATGGGGCCCCGTGATTGCTAGTTATGCCACTTGCAGAGCCCACCATAGACTCTCTATGGTGGGCTCTGCAGGGTCTCAGTTGGGCTGCACGCCTCTTACCTGTCAGCGCTGTCCACCTCCGTGGTCCCCGCCACCGGGCCCCCACCTCCTCTTCCGTACCGGGCTACGCCTCCTTCTATCGACGGGCCCCCGCCTCCTCTTACATCACTGGCCCCACCTGCTCTTAGATCGCTGGCCAGTGATGTGAGAGGAGGCGGGGTTGCTGTTAGGCGGGCCCCTCCTCCTTCTTTACTGCAAACGCCGATGTAACCGGCCTATTCTGCCGCATCTGCTGGCTGTCACTGACACAGCTCCGCAGCGGCTGTGAGGGGGAACGTTCTCCCTCACAGCTGCTGCTGAGCTATGTCAGTGACAGCCAGCACCCGAGATGCCATAACGACCCAGGCAGGCCACACGGCATCAGAGGGATGGTCTGGCTGGGCCCCCCTGTGCCCGGGCTCCATAGCGGCCACCTGGGTCGCTATGGCGATTGTTACGCCACTGTTTGGAACCTATGTAGGGTTATAATATTGGTCATCCTAATCAATACCCCTTGAAGACCCTTCTTCAAGTACCTACTGTTATAGGGTGACACCACTTTGTTCCTGTCTCCCAGCTGTGCTCCTGTGTTGTCACCCTGTTAGGAATATCCCCTCCGCCTTCAAGAAGCTTCAATGGGTGCTGCAGTGACCAGCAAATGGCGCCACATAGAACAATGAAGACAGTAAAGTCATCAGCAACCCAAAGTCCACCTTATGGATCCGTCTTTACAGGTAGTGATGTCAGATAAACATGGTATCACATGGAAATGCAACATATAGGAACCCAGGGCAGTTGCATCTCATTGGGTCATGTGGGCCAGAGCATCCCAGGTTGCTTTTAGCATCCTGGGATGCTCTGGCCGGCGTCTCGCCCAGCTCCCGACAACCAGTGACATGAGTGAGCTGAGCAGGATGCCGGACAGAGCCAGAGGTACCTTGCACCACCAGCACCCCAACCTCCCGATAATGTGGACCATCGGCCCTCCCTTCCATCCACACACCATCCCCTCCACCACCCTTCCATCCACACACCATCCCCTCCACCATCCTTCCCCTGTAATGTGCATAAACAGAACCATTCCCCTCCTGGCAACATGCATCGCCAGCACTGCCAAACACAATCCCCCACCTCCCCAATTTTGAAATGTGCACCACCAGAACCAGATGCAATTGGTGGAGGTGCCCTCCGCACACCTTTCAGCAGTCCCGGCCAACAATCAAATAAATGGTGCTCGAAGTAACTTCACGGATGTGAAAAGTCTAGGTACACCCCTGCCTCCTTCATCAGCCAAACAATGTATCGTCACCCTGACACACGTGCATCAAATGGGGGCCACAAGTGGCTTATGCAGCCATGGTCCACTGTTGACACCATCAGAAATGCCATGCAGGCAGATACATGCATTGAGGTAGAACTAAAGTCAACACTTGGAAAAGGAAGGAAGGAACACAAAAGTAAGGGAAGGGGGACACCAGAGTTTAAGAAACAGGCATGGGAAAGGAGCAGGGTGATGACTCCGCGCCCACTAAGACATAGGATGACTGGGTTCTTTCAGTGAAAAGATGAAATCCATGGCTCATCCCAGGAGTGAGGAACTAGCAAAACGATATAGTTCCAGCTCAGAAGGGTGATCAATGCCACTCCTACTGTATAAAAGAATATACACTGCCTGGCCAAAATAAAAAGGTCCCCAACCGGATTTCGGGCAGTGTTAAGAGTTGGGGTTGCTTGGGTTGGTCAGGTCTAGGTTCAGCAAGATCATGTCCCCCCAAAAATTAGTTCAGCTGCCGCCCTGAACATACGGAATGACCAGGTTTTTCCATCAATGGATTTTTTGTCTTCGCTGATGGCACATTGGGCATATTCCAAGATGTCAATGCCAGGATTCATCGGGCTCAGGGAGCATGAGACATCATTGTCACACATGGATTGGCCACCACAGAGTCCAGACCGTAACCCCATTGAGACTCTTTGGGATGTGCTGGAGAAGACTTTACGCAGTGGTCCGACTCTCCCCTCATCACTACAAGATCTTGGTGAAAAATTATTGCAACTCTGGGCGGAAATACAGTAAATGTTGTGACATTGCATAGGCGATAATGGTATCTGTATGTATCTCACACCTTTTGCAGTGCTGGCATTATAGACGCCATATACTACCGTGTTTCCCTGAAAATAAGACACTGTCTTATATTTTTTTTGACAACAAAATGCACTAGGTCTTATTTTCGGGGTAGATCTTATTTTTTTTAATGTACAACAATCTACACTTATTACCGGTAGAAGACTTACAAGACAGGAGTGAGTGGCAAAGTTAAGAATAGGGTGATCAGGGCAGTCAGGGGTGCCGTACCTTTCCAAGAGCAATTTGGTAACCAAGCGCTAGCCAGAATGAGGGAAGTGCACTTTCACTATCCATTCCTCACAGATGGAGTGCATTTGGTATCACTCCGCCTGTGACAGGAGCCGGCGCTATAGAGGAGGCATCGGCTTATGCGGCTCTGCTCCCTCCGCTGCCGCCTCGCTTCCTCTAGCGCCGGCTTTGTGGGCCCCGCTGATTCTCTCCAGCAGCTCTTCAAGTTCCCCCTTATGCCACCACCGGCCCTGGGAATGGTCACAACTAGGTCTTATTTTCGGGGTAGGTCTTATATTTAAGCAATTCCCAAAAATAGCACAAAGGTCTTATTTTCGGGGAAACAGGGTATACACGTTGTCTAGGACAGTGAGCATGAAAAATATTACCAAACTGTGCAATCAGGTTCCTCTGCGGTTGTCCAAGGTAAGGTGTCCACCTGTCTAGAGAGAATGATGGAGAACGGTGCAGACGTGCCCAGTTCGAAAAGCCCGGTTTTGTAGAAATCAACGGAGAGAACAGCCAGCAGGTAGTCGGTTAAAGGGAACCTGTCAGCTTGTTTTAACTGCAAAAAACTAACATCAGAGATTAAAAACAGGCATCAGAAGGTGCCTGCAGGTTTTTCTATTATTAAACGCATCTCCTCCTGCTTTTAATCTCTAATGTTCATTGTTAAAAATGTAAACAATCTGACAGGTTCATTTAAGTAAAAAAAAAAAAAGATTTTAGAAGCAGTTTATTGTCTGTAAGTGAACCACAGCATGCTTTGATTATATATAGTGATGTGTTCAATATGTATGTGGCAATAGTGATGAGCAGATCTATTCACTTCAATCAGGATTTGACTTGTACCAGGCAGATTTATGGTAAGAGAAGGTTCATAGTGGACGTCCAGTCATCAATCCACACTTAGTGAATTGGGAAAGGTTACCCTAGTGGGTCCATACTGTATCCAGAGCACAGGCTTTACCTCTTGTCTATGAAGATCCCCTCACTCAGTGGACCTCCATCCAGTGGGTATCCTGGATTGATAGGTAGTAGAGGCAATAGATTGTGATGTGTTCAATATGTATGTGGCAATAGCGATGAGCAGATCTCTTCACTTCAAATAGGATTTGACTTAGATCAGACCGATTTATGGTACGAGAAGGATCATGGTGGACGTCCAGTCATCATTCCACCCTTAGTGAATTGGGAAAGGTTCCCCTAGTGGGTCCATACTGTATTCAGAGCACAGGCTTTACCTCTTGTCTATCAAGATCCCATCACTCAGTGAACCTCCATCCATTGGGTATCCTGGATTGATAGGTAGAAGAGGCAATAGACTGTGGGGCAGGAATTGGAAGAGCTAGTAGTTAGTCACATTCAACTGAATTTGTTACCTAATTTCTTAGCTTACCCATCCAGTCCTTCAGTTCTAATAAAGGACTGCTTGTTAAATGCAGTGCAGTATAGTGAGGAATGCCAAGACCTACACATTTTGGAGACAAAACAGTCAACAAATGGAGGGCACGTTCTACAGGTCAAGATCCGGCAGTCTGCCTACACCTCAAAGAAAAGTGACTTACTTTTGAGTACAGTGAGGTTCACATTTTAGACAGCGTTTTGACCTAGATCCAGCAGTTTTATGGTAAGAGAAGGTTCATGATGGATTACCAGTCATCCATCCACCCCTAGTGAATTGGGAAAGGTTCCCCTTGTGGGTCCATACTGTATCCAGTGCACAGGCTCTACCTCTTGCCTATGAAGACCCCCTCACTCGGGGGACCTCCATCCAGTTGATATCCTGGATTTATAGGTAGAAGAGGGAATATATTGGGATGTGTTCAATATATACAGTATGTGGCAATAGCCATGAGCAGATCTATTCACTTCAATCAGGATGTGACTTAGATCTAGCAGTTTTATGGTAAGAGAAGGTTCATGGTGGACGTCCAGTCATCAATCCACACTTAGTGAATTGGAAAAGGTTCAACTAGTGGGCCCATACTGTATCCAGACCACAGGCTTTACCTCTTGTCTATGAAGATCCCCTCACTCAGTGGACCTCCATCCAGTGGGTATCCTGGGTTTATAGGTAGACGAGGCAATAGATTGTGATGTGTTCAAGATAAATGTGGCAATAGCGATGAGCAGATCTGTTCACTTCAATCAGGATTTGACTTAGATCAGACCGATTTATGGTAAGAGAAGGTTCGTGGTGGACGTCCAGTCATCAATCCACACTTATTGAATTGGAAAAGGTTCACCTAGTGGGCCCATACTGTATCCAGACCACAGCCTTTACCTCTTGTCTATGAAGATCCCATCACTCAGTGAACCTCCATCCATTGGGTATCCTGGATTGATAGGTAGAAGAGGCAATAGACTGTGGGGCAGGAATTGGAAGAGCTGGTAGTAGTTAGTCACATTCATCTGGATTCGTTCTGTAATGATGAAGACATTTCTTAGCTTTCACAAGCCAGTTCTTCAGTTCTAATGCGAAGCTTGGTATACGCAGTACAGTATAGTGAGGAATGCAAAGACCTGCACATTGGGGAGACAAAACAACCTGCCAACAAATGGGTGGCCCAATATAGGAGGGCACGTTATACAGGTCAAGACCCAATTGTCTGCCTACACCTCAAAGAAAAGGGACCTTCTTTCGAGGACAGTGAGGTGCACATTTTAGACAGCGATTTGACTTAAATCAAGCAGATTTATGGTAAGAGAAGGTTCATGGTGGATTACCAGTCATCCATCCACCCCTAGTAAATTGGGAAAGGTTCCTCTAGTGGGTCCATATTGTATCCAGAGCACAGGCTTTACCTCCTGTCTATCAAGATCCCCTCACTCAATGGACCTCCATCCAGTGGATATCCTGAATTGATAGGTAGAAGATAGACTATTGAACAAGAATTTTAGGAGCTAGTCATAGTTAGTCACATTCAACTCAATTTGTTCTGTAATGATGAAGATATTTCTTAGCTTACCCAAGCCAGTTGTTCAGTTCTAATGGGAAGCTTGGTATACGCAGTGCAGTATAGTGAGGAATGCAAAGACCTGCACATTGGGGAGACAAAACAACCTCTCAACAAATGGATGACCCAATACAGGAGGGCATGTTCTACAGGTCAAGACCCAACTGTCTGCCTACACCTCAAAGAAAAGGGACATTCTTCGAGGACAGTCAGGTGCACATTTTAAACAGAGAGGACAAGTGGTTCGCAAGAGGTGGGAAGCCTTCCTGACACCAAGAATGGAAATATGTAACTAGGGTTATTCCACAACTTTACCTCCCATCCTTTTCCTGGACACTCAACATCTACGCATTCCGTGGTGATTGGATGAAGGTTTCTGTGCTACCTGTGTGGATGTACCGTATGTGTTGGGGTATCTTCCTGAGGAGGATTAGAACTAAAGAAGTGGTTTGGAGCAGCTACAAAATATCTTCAACATTACAGAACAAGTCCAGTGGAATGTGCCCAACTACTAATAGCTATACCACGGCACCTGGACACTTGAGAGCCTTCTCAGACAGGAATTGGTGCATCGGTTTACCCTGAAAAGGATGTGGTAGATTACTGGAAGCTGCAGCTGTTTCTACATTGCTTTTACAAAGAGGAAACCATCACGTTTGATTCTGATTGATTTGATGTTATTTAATCACTTGCTGCTTTAGAACCCTTACCGCCAGTGTGTTAACTAATTGTACATCTCTGAGACGTTCCACTGACTCATGTGTGGGTGACTCTGCTCAGCCATGCAGGTGGGCAGAGCCACGTGAACAGATGTACATCTGAACACGTTAACACAGCACAAATAAGCTTGCCTTTAGTAAAACAAAGTTCCCCAGTTTGGGGGACACAGAGCACTGACCATTGAAAAGGAAGCGAGGAGACTTGGGGGGGCGTGTTAGGGTCATTAAATCAATGTTAATCTCAAAGTGTCCACCTGGGCTACAAGTACCTATTAAAGTAGCTTAGCAGTATGAATCAGAATTTCTATTAATAGATAAATGTAGCCTTTCCAACAGAAAAGTCAAAAAGTAATTCAGTCATTTAAACTCTAATAATCGTTTTCTATATTGCCTTAATACCGTTACGTTTAGGTTTGGCTGGCTTGTATATTATACATTTATATTAGTGAATTCAGAGTTTTCTGAATCCCAGCTTGGTGGATACAATTGTATGCATGCACCTGGGCCTGTAGAAGAGTTTTGTTATGTTTATTCTATTGACTATCCTCTTCCACTACGCCCTGATCCCCGCTGCTCTGCCACTTCATTACCACACACCAGTCCCCTGAGACCTGTCACTCTTCTTTGATGCTCTGATCTCCACTATTACTCCTCTACTATGACCTGATCCCCGCTGCTCTGCCACTTCATTACTACACCCCAGTCCCATCACACCTGCCACTCCTCTTTGATGCCCTGATCTCCACTACTACTCATCTACTATGACCTGATCCCCGCTGCTCTGCCACTTCATTACTACACCCCAGTCCCCCCTGTTCTGCCACTTTATTATGCCCTGAGCTCCACTGCCACTCCTCTACTATGACCTGATCCCTGCTTCTCTGCTACTTCATTCCTACACCCCAGTCCCCTCAGACCTGCCACTCCTCTATTATGCCCTGATCTCCACTGCCACTCCTCTAATATGACCTGATCCCCACTGCTCTGCCACTCCCTTACCATGTTTTGAGCCTCACTGCCCTGCTACTTCATTACTACACTCCAATCCCCCCTGCCCTGCCACTTTAATATGCCCTGATTTCCACTGTCACTTCTCTACTATGACCTGTTCCCCATTTCATGCCCTGCCACTTCATTACTATTGCCCTGATTTACGTTGATATTCATCTCCTCTCCTCCATGCCCTGATCCCCACTGCTCTGCCTCTCTTCTACTATGTCCTGATCCCCACTGCTCTGCCTCTCCTACTATGCCACAATCCACATTGCCCCGTCACTCCTCTCTTATGGCACAATCCCATCTACTCTGCTCTGCCGCTCTTCTACTTTGTCCTGATCTGCATTGCTCTACTACTCCTCTCCGTCGCTCCGATCCCCACTGCCCTGACGCTCCTATACTATGTCCTGATCCCCACTGCTTTTACTCTTCCACTCCAATTCTACGTCCTGATCTTCGCTGCTCTGCCATGTTTCTACTATGCCCTGATCCACACTGCCCTACAGCTCATCTGTTATGCTCCACTCCCACTCCCCACATCTCTGCCGCTACTCTACTATGCCTTAATCCTCACTGCTCTGCCACTCCTCTACTAATTTTGGATTCCCACTACTCTGCTACTCCTTAACTATGCCCTGATCCTTACTACTCTGCCACTCCCCGCTATGTTCCGATCCCCACTGCTCTGCCACTCCTTTACTATGCCCTGATCCTCACTGCCCAGCCACTCCCCTACTATGCTCTTATCCTTGCTGCCCTGCCACTCCTGTACTATGTTCCAACCCACACTGCCCTGCCATACCTCTACTATGGCACAATCCCCACTGCTGTGTCGCTCCCCCTATATACTCTAATTCTTACTGCTCTGCCAGTCTACTACTATGCCCTGGCCTTAACCCAGCCATTTTGCCACACCTCTGCTTTTCCATGGTCTCCGTTACTCTTCTACTATGCCCTGATCCTCACTGATCTGACACTTCTCTACTATGCAACAATCCCCATTTCTCTGCTACATTTCAGTATACCCCAGTCCTTGCTGCTTGGTCGCCCCTCCACCTCACTCTGACCTGCACTCTCAGCCTTGCCTCCATTTCCTGATACATACATTTCTATATTCTTACCATTTATTGCCCCTTGTGCCCTTATTTCACCCACGTTTCAGACTTCATTCACTCTCACTGCTGTATCGTGTACAACCCGCACTTAATCCATTTCGATATTACAAATATCTGATCTTTGCCACAAGTTCTGGTCCTCTTTTTGCAGGTCTGTGAAACCCAGAGTTGTCATAGCAATACCACTACTTCCATTCTACCCTCTGCCCTTCTCAGTGCCGCTCCCAGTATGCCATACATACATTTATTTTCCCTCTTTCTCTGCTAGTCTCTTGTGGGCTAACATCCTATTTTTTTCAAGCTGAAGTTCTTGGTCCTACGTTCTCTGTCACCAGTACGGTTCAATTTTTTCCCCCTTTTCACATTATTAATATCTCTTTTCAGTTTTCCTAAACCATTATTTTGCACGATAGACGACATCGAAATATTTCTAGCTTTTCCGGCAACCACAGCACCATTTTCGTTTATTACTTTGCCCCTCTGACTTCTGCACTGCATTCCTTTTATGTCTGTTCCTCTACAAATTTTTTTTTTAAAGCAACACTTTCTGTTTTCGTGATCGCTCTATCATTCCCCAGTGTGTATTTCATGGTAACAACTACAATTCTGAGTACATATTGCAAAATATATCTTTCATTTGATACTTTGTTCTACATCCTGTTCTTTTGGTAACTTTTTATACATCAGCTCAATTTCTCTGCACTCCTTCATACTCGTCGTCCTATGCTATTCAATCTGCATTTATTTATTCTATATCCATCCTTCCAATACCCGATATTCATTAGAAAAAGATTGTAGCTTTTCCCTGTAGGACTCTGCCATTGCAGCATGCTTTCTGTAGCTCTCTTCCCATTGCCCATGTCTCTGCCTTGTTGCCCTTTTTGTGCTCCTCTGTTTGTGGCATTGTATGCTCAACATGCTCCATAATGCTGTTCTTTCTTAAGTACTTTGTCTGTAAACAGTATCTTCACTGTCTCCACTGTCTCCGGTTGCCACATTGGAAACAAATTCTGAAGAAGCTACAAAATGTCACCTGTCCAGATACACATATGTATCTGCTTTGTTGGTGCCACCCATTGCCTTTAAGCCCCAGACCCTCCAGCCATCATTAGCTCCCACTGTGCTTCCTCCATACCGGATATTCAATCAGCTTCAGATCGGCCTCCTTTCATTCCTCCCAGGTCTACGAACATCTTCCTCCATGTCTCTTCTCTCTTAAGCTCCGGTCAATGACCAGCATCCACTCTGTATCTTCTTCTATTGCAACAGAATCAGCGGTTGTTCCAATTTTCCCTCCACCAAGTCAATGACCAGCATCTGCTTTGTATCTTCTTCTATTGCAACAGAATCAACTGCTGTTACACTTTTTCCCTCCACCAAGTCAATGACCAGCATCCACTCTGTATATTCTTCTATTGGAACAGAATCAACTGTTGTTCCAACTTTCTCTCCACCAAGACAATGACCAACATCTGCTCCGTATCTTCTTCTATTGGAATAGAATCAACTGTTGTTACATTCTTCCCTCCCCTCCACTCCTCAGCAGCAGTTCTGCTCTGCTTCCTTATTTGTCTACAGTCAGCTTCCAGCTATGCCTCCCCACTCCAACAACTTGATCATCTTCTTGGTACTCTCCCACAATCATGCTCAGCTCTACCTCTAACTCTAACTATGCTACCAGTGGTCTATGATAAGTTCAAGCTTATCCTCATGTATCCTCCTGTCCACAATCAGACCCCAGACTTCCACCTTCTTCTTCTCAGTTCTTGATCAGCACACGCTTTGCCATCCTTCCCAGTGTATCATGGTCAGCTGTCCCTCCACCCTCCCCTCCACCTCCGGCCACCACTTTCTGCTCTGCTTCTCTTTGGACCCCTGTGCCACCAGCAGTTGCTTTCTTCCTTCTTTCTCTCCATCCCAGGTCTCGACCAGCTGCTATTCTTCCTCCTCTTTCTTTTTCCCTATAGTTCACAGCCACCTCCCACTCAGCTTCTTCTCTCAGTGGCCCATGATCAACCTCTCAACAGGTTGTGATCTTTTCTGGGCTCGTTCTCCCTCTATGATCAGTTCAGGTGAGATGACACACCTGACCAAATAATAATTGCGTAGGAAAGCATTGCATAACTGGGAAGTAATGAATATCCAACTATTTCATGAATAACACAAGGCCAAAAACATTCAACGGGAATGAACTCAAACACGAACACCCTGTAGTGCAGAACACAGGCACTTCTCCCCACTTACCATATGGCAATGCCTGGGCCTGTCAAGGGTTCACAGTGGAAGTTAAGAGTTATAGCTAAACTCTAGGAAGATATAAAAGACACAGAATAATGCAGCTCTGGAATCATTAATACATCATTAATGGCCGGATCACACCATCCAGTGCATTCATCGCATAGTCCCATTGGATAAACGCATTGGATTGCATAATCACAGCCTCCACACATTCTGGGGCGGGAGGGGGCATGGCAGTGCCATTGATTCCAGTGGCATAGCAGATGTGCCTCCTGCCCGCTGTGCGATTGCCTGCACCGTAACCCATGGTACCGCAATGCCCTGCATTCCAGTGCGATCGCAAAAAAAATAGTGCATGCAGAATGAAGGGAGGCTTTGACAATTAATGCACCGGATGCTGTGAACGGGCCTCAAATGCATTTTTGAACTGCAAGCAGTGCTTGCAGCTGAATTTGACTTTGTATCAGCATCTTGCAGCCCCTGTATAGCAGAGCTGCAGTAGGAGGGGAAGAAGCAGTACAATGAGCCATTGAGTTAATGTGCTCACAAAAAGCATGCTAAGAGGAAAAGAGCAGAGTGACAGAGAGGTGCTGCTTCTCCTTTCACTCTCCAGTCACAGGCTGTGGTCTAGTCCAGGACGACCTGGACTCGGAAAAAAGGTGGATTGGAAGATGTTGGCCATCAGACTGAGGACATCTAGCTGCAGAGAAAACGTACTAAGGACAAATCTCTGAATTGAAAGAGAATATTGGAGCAATCGCCAGCTTTGCTATTTCATATTATAATGGGCTATTCATTTTTATCTTAGTTATCTTTGGCTGAAGTTCAACTTTAAGGGATAAAACCAGATCGGTGTTTTCGGCACGAAAAGCCCTCAAGAAAAAACAGTGGCCGCATATCAATGTACCATCAAAGAACAGTAACGTTATCAAAAACTTGCATTGGAAAAAAAATGGGTCCTATGGGTCTCCTTTAGTAGTTCATTCAAATGAAGGTTCTCCTGTTGTCGATGGCCAGATCTACTGAAGATCACATGACCTAGGAGGCTTAACTGGAGGGACAGTAAAATGGGTTGGGTGAGCAGTAAGGTGAAGGGGGGAATGCGCCTGTCCACACTTCCCTGCGCCATGATCGGGCACTGGGTTTTGCCTCCTGCCCCAGGTGCTCGGCTTCCTGCCAATCAGCTCGGAACCTCTATGTTTGATCTTTTGCTCGCTCGTTTCCCAGCGTTCTAACAACACGTCGTTTCACTTGACCGGACCCCCTGTGTACCATTTGCTTTGGATACCTGCGGATTGCTATTTACCTGCCTTTGTTTCTCCTCCTGTGTGGCTTTTTGTCTGTAGCTCCAAATAGCCATCTTGTGCTCTCTCTGTGGCCTCCTTGTATTCCTTTCCCACTGTTGTTTGGACTCCTGCTCCTACATTCCTCCCTATCCTGCACTGCCGCTGTCTGCCTTTGTGTCCTAAGCCCTGATACAGCAACCAGTCTCCTGAGTCTGTGCAGGTGCGCTAGACTCTAGAGGGCCGCAACCTGGAAGGTGCCCAGCAGCCAATCATCCTCACCATTAGAAGCTCTGTCGAAGACCTGGCCCTTCTTAGATCATGCACCTCTAGTGCGTCCCCTATAACCTCGTTACTAAGTCCTCAGCCTAGTACCCCAGGCTTCACATCAGCTCACTACGCTAACCTGCTCTCGTGCCCCAGTGCCTCGGTTCCAAGACCACGACATCGCCCAACCAGGCCGATGTGTCCAGGTAGGGATAAATAAGGTTGGTCAGTCCAAAATTTGGTCGTAAGAACACAGCCAAGCTGAGCATTGTAAAAAAACGGCGGAAGAGAGGCAATTAAATGCAGCTGTGAAAATGAAATACATGCAGCACATAGGCTACCAGCAGAAAATCTTACAAAGGGTAAAGCCGCGTTTTAAGCTATAGGATTTAAGTATATGTTCTACAGAAGAACTGTCACTTCTCTGCTCCACATTACAACAGCCAGCTTCCTCTTATTCAATAACATCCCACTGTGACATCCACCTGAATTACACGATTTCTGAACTGTTATGCCAGCAAAAAAATGACTATTCCTGCCCATTTCCACTGGCCACTCTCTATTATATACCAATTAACCCAACTGTAGCCTTTTAATGTCTAACGAGAGGGCAAACCCGCCGGTAGCTTTAAATTTAAGAATGCGGTCTATCCCCGAAGACAGGTTTAGAAGGTTTTTTTTCTTTTAATTTATATACGCCGGGTTTTATATTCGGCATAGCCGGTAAAACACGAAATTTGAGCATTAGCTGATTTCAGAAGCACTCTGGAATCCAACGGCAGAGCGATCAGCGCTGTAATATGCGTGATTAGGGATTTATTGATTATGCCTTGTGTGTTATATTTAAATCCATTGCTGGTATTGATTTGGAGCTTGACGCATCATTATTTTAGATATCAAGCGAGAGGCTAGTTTGCTGCCAGTGTCATTCCTTGTCTCTGATCAGCTGTCTAGTGTTTGGGGGAGCAGGAGGAGAAGTTTAGAATGTCACCAGAATTGAAATCCTTGGTTTAAACCAGTGGTTCTCAACCTGTGTAACCGCAGGACCCACATTTGTCCTTGGTCATAAAGTGGCGACCAAAGTTTCACTGCAATGGAATGCACGGCATTAGCGTACCGCGCATACTGGTGCGGCCGTACGAACTGTGGGTGGGAGGTGGGTTTGGGGTACCATTCAAATGAATGGCACCCAGTCTCCCTACCTTACGAGAACTGGAGTGGATCCTCAGCCTGGGATCCAGTGTGGGCTGCTGTGAAGTAATGGAGCCCCATCCATATGTGCATTGCTTGTACAGCTCCCTTGTGTACCCTGTAGAGGTGACGAGCAAAACAAATGGCAAACGCACTCATCAATTCGTCACCAGCTTTAAAGCAAGGTGCACATGGAAGGGCTTTATACAGTACAACAGCAAAAAGTTTCCCAGCACACTCACCAGCCAGCATGCAAAAAAACTTGTCTCACCACTAAGGTTAAAAACAGAGGTTTGGATACACGTCTTCTGCAGGAAATGTGAAAGCCGCACCGCCTCGTCAAGGCACCTCTATATACTGTGGTCCTAACTCTACACTATGAGAGTCCCCATCTTGGAGCACATGTGGCAAAAGATAGAGGTGACGGGAGCCAGAATGTGATGTCACTCCAGTCCAGGCTCCTTTACAGGACATGTGAGGGAGATGTAAGCAATGCATGTATGTATGGAGATCCCTCGTGGCCATACCCCCAGCCTACCCCACCTCAAGCTGGCACTCGGCGCCGGGCAGCATATTTTGAATGGCTGCTCGGCGCGAGAACTGACAGTGCTGCTCTAGGGGGAGGGGGAGGAGCCTCTCACCTAGAAAAGTGGAAGGCATGCTGCGACCCACTGAACACAGGGTCGTGACCCGCTTTTGGGTCACGACCCACCAGTTGAGAACCAAGGGTTTAAAGTGAACCTGCCCCAGTTATTGCAAGAATTAAAACCACCAACAGGAGACCTACCACCAACAGTTGGGTTTGTTTCATGGTTCACTGGTGGTGGTGGTGGTGGTGGTGGTAGGATGCCTTGATCAGTTTGGTGCTTGTATTCAAGCGTAAGCTGATTGGATGTGATGTGAAATTACTTATATGTGAACAGGCCAACGGGGGGACGTGAAGGGAAATTACTTATACGTGAACAGGCCAGCGGTGAGGAGACACCAGCCGGGGGAATAGTCCGTATTGATTCAAATTGACTGCGTATTGACCATTCTGGCTCCTCCGGCCTTATGTCCACCAGACACTCTCTGGCTGCGACACCATATGGTGCTGAACTAAATTGTCTATGTATGTGGATCCCTTTACCTTCAAGTCCATTGATGTGCTGCAACCTCCATTCTTCCTGAAGAACTGCCAGTGAAAAGCGTAGAAGATTGGGTCCACTTCATTCACCTGCAATTTATGGATTTGCAGATTGATATGTTTAAATACCATGTAGATATATTCTAGGTGGCACAGGGAGGTACTTGGCTACGCTTTAAGCAGCTGTAAATGCAAAAAAAAACACGTTTATATGATGTGATGCAACATACTTAGAATGTTATTATATGGGGTTTTTTTGAAGATTGGTTTCATACAATATCTTAAAATAAGACTTTTAGAGAAAAATATTTCTTTATTGTGGTTGTGGCACATAAAACTCCCCATTACAAAGTCGTTGTTTGTCTGGTTGCTGAGACATAGGCTTGCCGAATGCCATTCGCACACCATTCTCCCCATTAGCCGAGGAGCATTTCCTGTGTTCCTCACCTCAATGCAGTGGTGAGAATGCCGTGCGAGTGGCCAGTATATGTCTCAGCAGATGATTTATAAGTCATCCTCTTGAATCCGTCCATATTTTAGCTAGCTCTACTAGACATTCGTCTTTAGCTATCTCCTGAAATTCGTAAATTCGGAAGCATTCGAAATCCGATTTTGCAGTTTCCGAATTATATCCGAAATACGAAATTCCGTTAACGAATTTCGGATCCGAATTTCTTTGAAACAGAAACTAATATTACCCCTGTAAATGAGGTTGAACAACATGACAAGATTTTTTTTTTAATCCGAAATACAGATCCGCTGCTGCTGAGAGTTGCATTACAATACATAGACAGGAAATACGAAATTCTGTTACGAACATTCGTTATATTGAAGTTAAAAAGCAAAATACCTTTGTTAATATATTGGAGTTGATGGTAGTTTTTTTTTATACGAAATACGAAATTCGGATCCGGAATCCGTTAACGGAATTCGTATTTAGGATAAAAAAACAACTACCACATCGACTCCAATATATTAACAAAGGTATTTTTGCTTTTTAACTTCATAATAACGGATGTTCGTAAAGTTACGAAAATGTGCCGAAACTAACGAAAATTCGTATTTCGTACGAATCCAAATTGAGTTTCAGACACGAATTACGAAATACGAAATAACGGCTATTCCGAAACGGAACGAAACGAAACAGAACACATTTTTTGACGGCGCACAAGTCTAATCTCTACTCCCCTACACAGCAGCAGAGTGTGGTCAACCAATGGTCTGAGCATACCTAAAGGAGGAAAGAGCAGAGTGATGACCCAATCAGTGTGCTACTTCTTGTTCATTGTCCAATTGCAGCTGGCTATCCTCCAAGCTATGTTCACACAGCACCAGTCACATAAGATACCTCTAATAACGTGTATCCTATGTCTTGCTGCCTACCTCTCTTGATGCCAGATACTCCCCACAGCCGTGATCTTCTGGCACTGTGGGGGGTTAAGAGCTGCCACTGTGAAGAATCACGTCGCTCACCCCCACCTTCTTGTCCGTTCGCAAAACTCTTGGTATTATTTTCCTATAATGCAAGGCACCCTGTGAATGGACACAAGGTGGTCCTGTCATTCATCCGCCCTCCTCCATTCACAACGCCTTGCACTAGGGAAAAATAATACAAAGGATTTTGTGAACGGATGAGGGTACAGGAAGGGGGAGGGGAAGATGGAGATTGTAAATAGCTGATCACCAGAATAGGGCACGGGCCTGAGTTGTCTCTTGCCTCTCCGCATAAAAAAATACCCTTCAAAGTGAACCTGCCCTTTGAAAATGAAGGGCAAAGAAATAGGCTCACTCTCATGCTATCTCCACCCTGTATATATTCACCTTCCCTTTCCTCCCCCACCATTTGGTTCAGCTTTGGGGTGAAGAGATATAAGCTATAGTTGATATCATTATTATACAGGATTTATAGAGCGCCAACAGTTTGCACAGCGCTTTACAATATAAGGAGGACATTACAATCACAATACAATTCAAGACAAGATGGTAAGGAGGGCCCTGCCCGTGAGGGGTTACAATCTAAAAGGGAGGGGCCAGTGATACATGAGGAGGTAGCTGTGTGGGAATAAATTATTGGAGAATGTGATGGTTGAGTGGTTAGGTTGAGGTGGGATAGGCTTCCCTGATGAGATCAGTCTTAAGGGATCACCTAAAGGCAGTCAGAGTGGGAGATAGACGGACAGGTTGAGGAGACAATTCATTGGAGATGCATGGTATGCTGTAGCACAGTGACTGATCTATATGCATAGGGATCTATATCTATATGCAAGGGATCGCCTGAAGGCAGTCAGAGTGGAAATTGAGGTTGGGGTAAAGAGTTCCATAGGATGGGAGGAGACTCTAGAGAAGTCCTAGAGGTGAGCATGGGAGGAGTTGATGAGGGAGCTGGAAAGCAGGAGGTCTTGGAAAGAGCGGAGGGGACGGTTAGGGTGATACTTTGAGACAAGGTTTGAGATATAGCCGGGGGCAGAGCTGTGGATGGCTTTGTAAGTCGTTGTTAATATTTTGAATTTTATCCTTTGGGCGAGTGGAAGCCAGTGGAGGGATCGGCAGAGGGGGGTTGCAGACACTGAGCCGTTATGGGTATAAAAGGAGCATATGACCGAAACAATAACGGCCAACTGGTGGTCACCAGTGTTGTCACGTAAGGAGTGTCCTTGATCCTTTTGGCCCATTGACTTGGAGCTTACACGGGGTTCTTACTCTTTGCTCCTGCAGATGAAATGGGGAGAAAAGGAAACAATTGGGGGGTAACTACAAGCAGCACGTGGGGGTGAACCAGTTTAGTTTGCTCTGCACGAGAAGACCGGTTGACTTTAAAATTATTACCGCTAACTGATTTCATATATTTCTTGTAACATCGCGCCACAACATTGGAGAATATACTACAGCAGAAATTGGCAAACCGATCTACTTTTTCCTCTGGCTCTTGCTCTTGCCTTTGTGCGTTGTTTATATTTATCCAAGCACGCCTTTGTGAAAACACATCGGAGCCCACGCCAATGTGTTTTCAGGGGATGTGTATGTTATTCTTTTTTTTGCTGGGAGATGCCACGATTTTATTTATTTTTTTGCTGTGAACAGACCCAGAGTTGTGAAAACACGCTGTTCCGATATAGGCAAGGCACGTTATCCAGTCTAACCTTCACCGGCAATGTGTATCATTTCATGACGAGCAGCCAAAACCCTTGTAAGATAGCAGAGACGCACATTATGGAAGTTTAAAGCGACTCGCAACAGCAAATGGCACGACGGACAGCTCGCAACAGACCTACATCTTGTCTGGAGGGAAGAAAATACACAGTAATCAAATGCGTCCCTGCAAAAAAGCAGAGCATGCCGAGGCACGTCTTAAAGGATAAGTGCACTTATAGAGCTCTCTTCTGGCGTAAAGTAAATCTAGCAACAAGAAAAATAAAGATCTGTGACGAGCATTAAAGTGCGTCTAAACCCAAAAAGAAATATTATTTTCCTTTTCTTGGTTTTCTTTGTTTTTTCCCATTTTTTTCACCAGTTGATCTTGCCACTTTCTGTCCAAGGCTTACAAAGCTCACTCCCTGTACTCTGTCTATGAAGGAGCCTGGTTGTCACTTGGCTGCTCCCCTCATTTGGACTACCAAAGTGTCTTCTTTTCTTTTTCTTGGTATTCTTTTTTTCAGGCTTATTCCCCTCTATTTTCCCCAACGATCCTGCCACTTCCTGTCCTAGGGTGACAAAGCCCACTCCCTGTACTGAGTCTATGAAGGGACCTGGTTGTCACTTGGCTGCTCTCCTGATTTGGACCACCAAAGTTTCTTATTTTTCTTGGTTTTATTTTTCAGCCTTTTTCCCCTATATTTTCACCGGTTGATCCTGCCACTTCCTGTCCTAGGGTGACAACGCTCACTCCCTGTCCTGTGTTTATGGAGGAGCCTGGTTGCACTTGGCTGCTCTGCTGATTTGGACCACCAAAGTGTTCCTTACATTGGTGGTCAGTGAGAAGAATGCCCCTTACATTGGTGGTCATTGGGAAGACTTCATCTTACATTGGTGGTCAGTGGGAAGAATGCCCCTTACATTGGTGGTCAGAGGGAAGAATGTCCCTTACATTGGTGGTCAGTGAGAAGAATGCCCCTTACATTGGTGGTCAGTGGGAAGAATGCCCCTTACATTGGCGGTCAGTGGGAAGAATGCCCCTTACATTGGCGGTCAGTGGGAAGAATGTTCCTTACATTGGTGGTCAGTGGGAAGAATGTCCCTTACATTGGTCGGTCAGTGGGAAGAATGTCCCTTACATTGGTCGGTCAGTGGGAAGAAATCTCTCCTTATGGCGGTGATCAGAATACCACCCATACAGACATTTAAACATATCATTGGCATCATGATGCTAGCTCTGCCAAGCATGGTCAACCCTGTAACTATGCAGGCACCATCAGCCGCAGCTCAAGAAACCGCTGGCAGCCTCTTGAAGGAATCCTCGGGTTGTTTTAAGTCTAGGTGCAAAAATAACAGAATGATTCCCACCAGCTAATAAAGAAAGAGTGGGGGTAACCCTACTGCAAGGGTTAGGAAATTTTTCTCTGAGTTATTCTTTAACTCTTTAAAAGGACAATTACCCTCTTGCTAAAACACAATTGATATAACAGATATCATTGCTACATCTGCCATTTCATAACTTATTCTTATTAAAAATGTCATTTTCGGTGAGATGCAGTTAAAGGCCAACTCCAGGCAACACTTTTCCTGTGAGTGTTGAATCATTGGAACCTCTATCAGGTTTATATTGCTGTCTATGCCCCTATACAGCAGGTTTCCCCTCATTCCTTGTCAGGAGAAATCAGTATCCGTCAGTCCTGTGTGTGTGTCAGATGCCTGCGTTCCCCGCCATGCACTGTGGTTCTGTCTGCTGGACCGGCATCACTTCAGGACACAGTAGTGACATAGAGGCCATTGGGAGGAACCTGTTAGGGTGACACCCCCTGGAAGGTGACACAGGCTTCCCTGAGGTGCAGAGTCTAACTACCAGCCGGTGTTCACCAGAGCTCCTGATGGTGGAGATGGGCTTGGGTGCTTGCTGGCAGCAGGTTGCGATCCCCAGGGTTGCCCCGCCAAGGGATGGACGAGAACAGGAGGGCTTCAATGAGGAGACTGTAGTCAGATCCAGGCAGAGTTCAAGGCAGGCAGCTAGCAGAGGGTGGTCAGACGATCCCAGGTCAGTAACGAGTAGTCAGAGGATAAACGCAGGAGACAAGAGCAAAGTCAGGTCCAGGCAGAAGATCCGGGCGGGCAGCAAGCGAAGAAGGGTCAGGCAGTCCGGGTCAGCAACGGGAAAACAGCAGAAGTATGAGCTCTTTAGACAAACAGGAAGCTGGCAAAAAGACACAGCACCAGCTCCTTGCAGTGCTAGTGCTTAAATGCCCTTCTGAGTCAGAGACGACACGCCCAGCCTCAAGGTACACTGGAAGTCCTGGTCTGGAATCTTTTACTATTACTAGCCATACTGGGCTGGACTCTGTGAGATCCATTAGTAGCGGATCTTCTGGAAATCCTGGCTGGGATTCTCAGAGGAGAACTGTAAACCCCGACAGGTACTCTGAGCTTACCATAACAGAACCACAGAGCAGGACCGGACAGGGGGATGCAGGCATCTGACACGCCGCAAAGAGTCAAATGCTGAAGGTTCTCCCAAAGGCCACAGCACTTGAAAACAAAGGGCTTGCCGACACATCTTTTTTAACATTTTTCTTTTCAAGCAACGGATTCACTTTAAGCTTCAAAATAGCCGAATAATTGCACTTATCATTTTATATTCCCCCTCCCAAGGCTGATGATGGGATAAGCGGCACCAGTCTTAGTGATAGTACAGTACGCGGCTGTTCCCCCATTGTTTTCATTAGCAGGTAGAAGCAAAAGTGAGAACTTTTCATTCAGTACCTAGAGGGCACCATCTAGAACCAAATTCTCACCTTTCCTTGTGGCGAAATATCCCTCTGATAGCATACAAGAGAAAAGAAAAGCCTGTTAGTGTCTTTGGTTGCATACCGATAGTGAGTTTAGAATGAATCCTAGGCTTTAAAGTAAACCTGTAGTATTTCAACAGTTTTTCAAATTGAGCCCATGCCCATGGTAGAGGGCACCTTAAAGTGCCAGATCACTCTTGTTTGTTCCATGTTTCCCGATGCTGCAGCAACCTGCAGATGCTCCTGTACAGGCACCAACTCAATAAAAGTCAGTGCTTGTATACTGTGGCAGTCAGGGCCGGATTTCCCACAAGGCCAACCAAGGCCCGGCCTCGTGGCAGCAGGAAGTAGAGAGGCAGCAGGGGTGTGGAATTCCTATCTCCTGACGCCTGGGACATACAGTTCTGTGCGCCCCGCGGGTAGTTATTTTCTATATTTAGCCCTGCTTTGGGCAAGCAGAGCTAAATGTACAGCGGGGGAAGCCGCCGCTTGTTTTGTACAAGTGATCTCGGCAATGTCGCCGAGATCACTTGTATGCAGCCTGCAGGTATGCCATTCTCCATGGGGGGTTTGGCAGGTAGGGGGGCACATTGAGGAACCTGGTCTTGGGGCAGCAGAGAGACTAAATCCGGCCCTGGTGGCAGTGCATGGCAAGGCAACGGTGTAGTTTGGCAACTATGGCATCCAGGACTCCCAGCCAGAGGAGCTGAGAGGGTCCAGAATGTAAACCATTTTATAAGGAAGAACTTGGCTTTTCCATTTCTTCCAGTTTTTCCAGATTGTAGCTGGGATCTGGAGATCTCTTAGAGCTCTGGGTGGGATTAAATCTCCAGTCCTGAAGCCAGGTGTTGCCAATGACCAGTCTGGACTGGTCAGGTGGCTGAGAGCAGCCTCATTAAGAAGCCAGACCAGAGCTCAGAGGAGGGGTGGTGTGGTGTGTGCTGGAGGCACACGAGGGCTAAGCCAGGGTGGTGTGGTGGAGCCACACACTGGACAGTCAGGGAGGCTGGAGGATTTGACAGGCTGAGAGAGCCAGGCACACAAGGTGTGTGGAAAGCTGTTGGAAGCGGCTAAAGGGTATGAAGTACCTCTGAGGCGTTTTGTTGAGGCAGACGTTAACGTCCCGGGACTAGGACACTAGGAGTGAATGGGACAACCTTGAGTCAATGAGACAATATACCCAATTTGCTGAAGATAATGAACTTTACTTTGTGTTATATGCTGAAGGTAAGCCTTCATTTGTGTTTTTCACCTGTGAGTTGCCTGAGAAAAAAAAGAGAGAAAATAAAGACTTTTGGTTTATGGAAAAGCCATGTGCGAGTGCTCCGTGAGCTCCCCAACATTTCAATACATTTAGGCAACCTTCCCCCTCCCACCCCATGATGGTGCTCACAGTGGAAACAGTAGAGCATTACGGAAAATACAGGGACACAGCATATCAGCACAATAAAGCCAGACTTACCTGCCAAGCGATCCCCTCCAGCGTTGCACTCCTCCTTCAACGGTGCTTCCATCTTCATCCTGGTCTTCTTCAGGGTTACGAGTCTTCAGCCAACTGATTGGCTGAAACCCAATGACGTAATTCCCGCACATGCCCACAGGATTTGCATCATCTCGGCATGCTGGCCCTGTGCACTGAGCTGTGCCTGTGTGTGGCATAAGGATAAATGGCTTCATAGGTAAGCAGTCTTCAACTCTGTGTTTATCAAAGCCCCCTCTAGTGTAGGATACCGTTGAGAGGGGTTAAACCTCTGTCAGTTGATTTGTTCGCTGTCTGGTTACCATTAGGGAGATTTGCCCATACTGCCTGTCCCTGAGATGCAACAGGAAGTGATAGAACATTTCTACAAAATGAGAGCAACCCCTTAATTGGACAGATGTCACTGAAACAGATGTCCCATCACCGTCTGATGACGGTGGTCAAATAGAGATGGTGTATCTACTTCACAGGGACCCAGAGAGCAATAAAAAAAAAAAGGTTTGCAGGAGTTTTAATGCCTCCCTACTTTATCCAAAATGGAAAAAAAAAGTTGGGGCTATACATTTATGTTAATTAGGAAAATTCATGGTTGCTGACAAATATATGTCTTGAGTACTCCTATGGTGGCCACCATAATTCCTAGCTCTGGTCAACTGTTGTAAAGCCAAAGGTTGGGTTTATGATTTCCCGATGGATTCTCTATGATGGGTTTATGATTTCCCGATGGATTCTCTATGATGGGTTTATGATTTCCCGATGGATTCTCTAGATTCTAGAGAATACTGGGCCTATACACCAGAAGGCTGAGCCAATTGCCAGCAGTAGCTTGTGTCTCCACCTCTTGCTTCAAAACCATTTAAAGGTGTCACACTCCTGAGGCTACACCGCCAAATTATGTGTGTATTGTATGTTCTAGAGTCTAGATTATCTGTGTATTGTATGTTCTAGAGCCTAGAACATACAATACACAGATAATTTGGCGGTGTAGCCCCAGGAGTGTGACACCTTTAAATGTCTTTGAAGCAAGAGGTGGAGACACAAGCTACTGCTGGCAATTGGCTCAGCCTTCTGGTGTATAGGCCCAGTATCAGATCTGGGTGGAATTAGTGGTAATAAACATTGTTTAAGAACAGATTTATATTCCCAAAGCTCCGCCCTTTTTACATTACAGCAACAACAAATGCTGTTATTGTGCGGGATAGTACTGGACATCCATTAAAAGCCTTCTTTATTCCTGTTTTGGATGTGTCTGCTTCTGTTGGTTCGCCATCTATTGTAAGAAGCCCCGGTGTAAAGAATCGTGTGAAACATTGGCGCCTTGGAAATTTATAGCAATGACTCCCTGGAGTTATAAGCTACTTTTAATTGAAGATGAGTATTAAAGATTAAACAAGATCTTAATAATTACGTTTGGTAAATCCATTATAATTAGGGTGATAGCTGGAACCGCAGAGATACTACCAGGACTGAGGTGATTAGATCTACCTATTAAGCCTCACAATGTACCTGCATGCAATTTTACATTTTACCAGACTGCCATGCATGGTCTAGGTGTGATCTAATATCAAATACAGATCTACATACGCATTTATAGAAAAGGTAGAGATAAGTGACTCGTCATATGACCACATACACTATATTGCCAAAAGTATTGGGACGCCGGCCTTTACACGCACATGAACTTTAATGGCATCCCAGTCTTAGTCTGTAGGGTTCAGTATTGGGTTGGCTCCGCCCTTTGCCGCTATAACAGCTTCAACTCTTCTGGGAAGGCGTCCACAAGGTTTAGGAGTGTGTCTATGGGAATGTTGGACATTTGTGAGGTCAGGTACTGATGTTGGAGGAGAAGGCCGGGCTTGCAGTCTTCGCCCTAATTCATCCCAAAGGTGTTCTACAGGGTTGAGGTGCAGTCCAGTCAAGTTCCTCCACCCCAAACTCCCCCATCCATGTCTTTATGGACCTTGCTTTGTGCACTGGTGCGCAGTCGTGTTGGAACAGGAAGGGTCCATCCCCAAACTCCTCCCACAAAGTTGGGAGCATGAAATTGTCCAAAATGTCTTGGTGTGCTGATGCCTTATGAGTTCCCTTCACTGGAACTAAGGAGCCAAGCCCCGCCCCTGAAACACATCCCCACACCATAATCCCCCCTCCACCAAACTTTACACTTGGCACAATGCAGTCAGGCAATAATACAGGTTAATAAAATTCAGTGAAATCTATAGGGAATAACTGAATTTATAGCTCACACTGTCATACCAGAATTTACCACTTGGTGAGACTGAATTCTGATTTTTCATGAAATCCCCTTTAAAGCAGAACTGTACTCACCTCCCGTTGTTCCCTTGCCGCAGCAGGCATCAACGCCCTTGGGATCTTTGGCCGTCTTGATGGGCCAGGCATGCTCACCTGAGTTGTTTATTCATCCCGGCACCGAGAAGTATGCTTTTCTGCAATTATCAGCCAAGAGCATGTGAAAGGGGGGCTGTGTTTTTACCTAAAATTTTGATAACCTATGATCCCCAAAGCGAAGCTACTAATCCCCACATTTCCGCAGTTGCTTACCTACAACTGTTGGAGCCACGGCCTCCATTGTTTATCACCCATCCAATGCAAATCTCTTCGGTGCTGGAGCCTTTGTATACGGCTCCATTAAATGCTGATCACTGAAGAGGCTTCAATTCCTCGACACTCTATCCAAAAAGATCTTTACATAGCCCTTAAAGTACAGTAGATGCAGCATTGTGTATCATAAACAATTTCCAATTTTGTAAATGCAATATTGTTTATCACATAAAGATTATTTTAATGTTTAAGCTGTTTAAATCTTCGATAAAAACTGACCCAAAAAACTGACCCCTTAAGCTGGCCATGCATGGATCAAATTTTGCACAATTCCTGCCCAGATAGCAAGCATGTGAGCTGCAAGTTTGAAAATGACTTGCTGAACTATTGCAGACTTGCCGAACTTCACAATTTTGTTGCACAATTACAGCAAGTCTGCATTGCAAGTCTCCAGATGAACGTGCTTTGTAAAAGTGCTGTACACTTGCAGCGCTCTTGCTAAGACCTGCAGGACTCTTGCTGTAGACTTGCCAAGCAAATTTGCTACAAATGTAAAAAGTGTCACCTAGAACTTGTGCTGCGAATGTTCTCCAAGTCTACAACTTGCCAGGAATGTGTGCAGCAAGTTAGAAAGAATGACAATTTAACCCTGCCACAAGTTTGTGGCACATTATCCTTGCTATCTGGGTGTGGCTCAAATTTGAGCTTGGGGCAACCCAGTCGGCTCCGCCATAGGTGACGGGTGGAGAAATGTTGGCCAAATAGTGACTGGATAAAGTCAGCTGCAGCCAACATTCTGGGGTATTCAAGCCCGCGGCTTCTTGAATACAATAGCCGACAGCAAGAGATTCCTTTGGCAACATTGTTTAGCATGGATGGCGGAATCGAGTGGTTACCTCTCGCTCAACCTACGTAAATGGCCACCTTTGGTCTTCACGATAATAAATAAACCTTTATACATGGTCATGCGTACAAGACAATGGCACCAAGGTTCCTAGGCGATTCCCAGGGTAATTATAACCCCGTCCATTGTGTAACAGCCAATTCTTTCAGTTTGCGGGTAAAGATGCCCGGCTTGTTTGTAATTATTCTGAGCTAAGGGAAACATCGTTTGCCACTACGGCAGAGTGATATCCCAGAACGTGTTAATATCATTTTGTATTAGGCTAAGACATGTGGAAGAAATTAGATAGATGTATTCTCTCAGAAGGTGAGAAATAGATTCAATAATACTCGGTTTGTAGCAATAAACTTTGCTTGGAAAGAAAGTTTCTGGGAATGGCGGACTATTACTCACCCGCGTCTGATGTGTTTGCTTTCTGGAGTTTTGATCAATAATAATTTTAAAAAATCCTGAGGTGTCTAAAATTAAGCTTGTACATGGAAGTTTAACACTGCGGCAAGCTGCTAATCTCTTATTATTGTACCCTGCCTCCCAACATTGGAAGCTAGGAAAGAGGAGCACATTTTAGAACGATGAGAAAACGGTGTGCCTCTCTGAAAGGTGGGAATGGCCAAATGGACATGGTTAAAATGGGTGTGACTGCATGATAATGGGTATAATAAAAGGAGGAGATGCTGGCAGAGACATGTCCCTGTTTTACCATGCTCCTTACAAGAGACTCTTAGTGGTCCTAAGGTTGCAAGAGATTCTTAGGGGTCCTAAGGTTGCAAGAGACTCTTAGGGGTCCTAATGTTGCAAGAGATTCTTAGGGGTCCTAAGGTTGCAAGAAACTGCTGATTGTTTTGAAATGTCCACATATTAAAAGACTGTAAGAAACTGTCCCTAATGTTACCAGAGCTGCGTTTTCAAACCTTGTTTCACCCTTAAAAGCATGCAAAATTTCGAGGCACCCCAGGTTAAAATATAATGGATTTTTGCAAGGGGACCCCATGAAAAAAAAACAAATGAGGTCCCCCCTAAAAACAGGAGCCCCTCTAAATTAGAGCCCCCCACTTCCACATAAGATTACCCATTCACACCAGGAGCCCCCGCCTTTTACATCTGAAGCTCTGCTCTCACAATAGTAACCCCCTTTCACATCAGAGGCTCCTCCTTTCACATTAGAGGCTCCTTCACATCACAAGCTTTGCTTCACGGCACAACCCCCCTCCCCTCCCCCACACACTTCACTTCAGGAACCCTCTTTATATCAAAAGCTACTCCGTCACATCCAGAGGATTTTGAGGCACCCCTGAAGAAGCCAGAAGGTGCCGTGGCACCCTAGTTGAGAAAGGCTGTACTAGAGTCTTGTAACATGTTGCTTTAGACCACTGATGTGAGCAATATTAAAGCAGGATGTATCTGGCTGACCAAGGAAGACTGGGACAAAGGCCAAACCCAGGACAACCCTGCAGAAATCAGGACACCTAAAGTGTATTACGCAGCCCAATCCTTTTTTTTTTTTAGTTTTGGATAGAGTATGAAGGCTTAAAGACCCGGCCAGTTTATTTTTTGCTGTTTGTGTACTATTGAGGATATTTCCCTTAATTTCATGTCCCCAGAAAATTAAAGGCAATCTCCAGAAGTGAGGGTAATTCCCTTCTCAGACAATTGTCCCTGAAACAGGTGTCCCCATTGGAAGATTTCTCCTTACTTCTTGTTCTGGAGACCTAGTCCTACCATAAAGTTTCCAATCAGATTATTGTCGGCAATCAAAGATACTTGTGTCAATGTATGTCCAACTTAGTATACCAATGTGACAGAGGAGATGGGGAAGACCTTATTATTAACTTAACGCATTGCCTGTGTCAAAGTCCTAAACGGCAAGAGCAAGCTGGAAACTGGCTGCTCGGAGGGTACGGATAGTACCATTAGGAGTATTTGCTTATTATTATATCCCGTATCTTCAGAAACAAATCACTTCTACTGTCGTGATAACCAACCCGCTTCCCTATTTATAATGGTCTGGCCCTCTTGCAACTTCAGCGCCAAATTATAGCTAATTATAGCTAATTTGCCTACAAACATCAGGTGGTCATAATAAACTGGCCACTCAGTGTATATACACAGTATATATAGGTCTATTAAGCATAGTGTAGTATAATGCCTATTATGATTAGGCTGAGAACCATGCTTATTTGACCATGCTCATCTGCAGAGTATCCGGGGCACCACTTCTTTGTCACCCAATGACATCAATGTATTACAAAAATATCTCAAAGATCTCATTAGTACTGACTCTAGCAGAGTGACATTATTTCCTTAATCACATGGGGTCATGGTGTCATCTTCATGATATCTTATTGCATCCAAAGATAACTAAAATATCTGAGCATGCTGCTCCTCCAGTTCAGCTTATTTAAAAGGGTTTAAACGCTTGCATTCAATGCCAATGCCAGATTATTGGAAGATATATGTATTTCTGAAGGCAGTACTTTCTGACAGTCATGGTCCCCCAACTACAACCCATGCAGGTCATGGTATAACTTGTTTAATAATACTGAAGACGTTTAACCTCTTATCTGAGTGACTTCCTCAGTTCTAATGAGTGTCAGTAGCATACCCCGGCATTCATACACGCACAGGTAGCTCTGTCCTATTAATTCAATCGCCGCGGTGTTATGGAATGTGCCGAGGCAGATGTTAATTGTTCAAGAACGTAGCGGGAGGTGTGAAAGTGGACCTTTTTGGACAGGGAGGACAACTGGTTTTCAAGAGGTGTGAAAGAGGCGATCTACATCAAACTGGAACAACTCTACATATAAAAGGGTGGGGGCCTTTGACACCATCTGTCACCTACATAAAACGTTGCTTTAACATTCCCACCCCGGTGATTTGACAGCAATTCGCGGCTTCAGCCATGTAACTTGAACAATTCACACCTTTTTCAGACTTCCCGGCACTATAGTGATTGGAATGTGTTATTAGAACAGTGGTTTCTCAAACTTTCCAACCTCCCATGTTCTTGGCTCGACACATTTCATGACACCATGTTGTTTGGATTAAAGCGAGTTACCCTAGTGGATAAAAGCGCTGGGGTATGTCCTTAATACTCATTAGAACTGAAGAAGCCATGCCGATGAGTGGCCAAACACCATCAACACCACTAAACAAGTCAAGTTTAATCTGACTTACTACTACTATCAATGCTCACATGCGATGACAAACATGCGATCCCAAATCGGGACAAGATTTGCAAAAATTCTTAATTGCCTTTAAAGTCGAACTCCCAACAGTTTAGAACTACAACAGAAACAACTAAATACGTGTCTATATTATGTTTTAGCTGCCAAAACATTAGTCATTTGGCCAACCATTTTTGTGATACACACACCTCGGTTGGTCAATGAAAATCACTCAATCACTCTCCCCTCAACCATTTTTGGTTTCTAGGTCAGCTCCTTTGACCACAGTAGTGGTGATACTGGTTCACAGTCCAATGAGGAGGTTGGAGACAGTGGGGTTAAATAGGAAAATTAAATGCCGAATTGCATACAGTAAAACTTAAGCTTCGGCCG